>NC_073353.2:12117500-12285000 GCF_027580225.2 Misgurnus anguillicaudatus
TTCATATTTTCTAGGTTGATAGAAGCACTGGGGACCAAATTTTAGCACTTAAACATGGAAAAAGTCAGATTTTCATGATATGTCCCCTTTAAGACTATTGTATAAAAAGCAGAAGTAATGGTTCTGCCATAGAAAAACATTTTTTTTGCTGTGTAAATCTTTAACATCCAAATAACCTTTCTGTGTAATAAAAGGTTAATAAACACTCAAAATATTGCAGTGGTTTTGTTTTTGCAAAGTGTCACTCACTTTTATTTATAGACAATGTAAATATCTATTGTAAAAGCACAGGTCATTTACATTTTTCGCTGCCTATAGATCTTGTCGGGTTGATCTTGTTAGACCATTTCAAAGTGGCAATGCTTAACAACTAAGCTATAACAGTAATATATATATATATATATATATATATATATATATATATATATATATATATATATATATATATATATATATATATATATATATATATATTACCATTTATTTATTTACTTTAAATACATTAGAGTGTCACTTTGAAAAGGTCTAACAGGATCAACCAGACAAGATCTATAGGCAGCGAAGAATGTAAATGATCTGATATATATCCAAATGATATATCCAAAAACCTCAGATTTCTTAATAAGAGATGCGCAGAAAATGTTATTCATGTCATTTCATAGATTACACTCATACACTTTACACATATTATTCGTGCTTAAAGGGATCATTTAGCGTTGTTCCAGTTATTCGGATGAATTCGTTATTAATTTTGAAACCATTATCCATGCCGTATTCGGCTTCGGGCACATCCCTATACAGTACATCCTTATCCTTCACAAAAGTTATACACACGGCTCCAAGGGGTTAAAAAAGAATAATGGAGCAAGGGTAATCAATGCGATTTTGTAAGAAAAATATTCATATTTAAAACTTTATAAACTATAATAACTAGCTTTCAGAAGCAGGCTATGTGCATTTACCTGGAAAGTTTTAGCTTGGTACATAACGTACGATGCGCAAGGACGTTGTGGCATAATGACAAACATGAAAACATGAAGTCATGAATAAACATAGTCTAAACCAAGGATTTTGAACAAAATGGCAGAGAATTTCGATATAAGACAAGAAGATATTGAATTATCCCTATATGTAGTTAAAACAACTCACAACGCACGATTCTTGCGAAAGTCTATTCTCACCGGATCTTGTGTACGCTACTCTTTGGTGGATGTCATCGGAAGCTAGTTATAATAAAGCTTTAAATACATATATTTTTCTTCTTAGAAGGCCTTTATTAACCCCCTGGAGCCGTTTGGATTACTTCTGTGAAGCATTTTAAAGTCTGAAGTTGTTCCCTGCTACCTGTTTACTGTGGTTATATAGCTTGGAAGAGCAAGAACATTTTTAATATATATCTAATTGTGTTTGTCTGAAAAAAGATAATCATGTACATCGAGGATGGCTTGAGGGTGGGGTAATTTTCATTATATGCAGTATCCCTTTAAATGATGCATTTCATGTTCTGTAATACATACTTCATAAAACAGAACAAGAAAGAGAAGCAGAGAGAGACGCTGAGAGATATAAAGCATAGCATGCTGACTAAGTAAGGTGGCAGACGGGTTGGCTGATGCCAGCGGCAATGCAGGTGATTCATCTATACATTAATTAACGACCCATCTTTATTTAGAACGTCTCGGTTACGGATGTAACCCTCGTTCCCTGAAGGAAGGGAACGGAGACGTCACGTCGTGACCGACGAATTGGGAACTCGCATAGAGAGACCAATCAGCTTCGCTTGTATGTAAAAGAGCCAATGAATGTTGGCATGCAGTATTTGCATAATGCTGGCTCCACCCCGCCAGGTGGGTATAAATGCCAGCAGCAGACTGCATTCAGTAGTTTTTCGCTGAGGAGCCATCTAAAAGGCCGGCCGACTCAGCAATGGTACAGCGGCCGTGGCGACGGGACGTGACGTCTCCGTTCCCTTCCTTCAGGGAACGAGGGTTACATCCGTAACCGAGACGTTCCCTTTCAGTCGGTCACTACGACGTCACTTCGTGACCGACGAATTGGGAATCCCTACCAAAACGCCACGGAAGGCTCTCCCTTCCAGTGCCCTGCATTAACCTTTCACCCCTTTACGTAAGTGAAACCTGGGTCTATGCAGAGGAGGCCGGTCACTGCTGTTCCAACCCACTCAGTAACCACTAGGCACCACTGGGAGCGTTCCCGCTGGCGGTAGCAGAGAACACTGCGGAAGCCACATCCCATAAAGGTTTCTTAGGCGGCATATTACGATATGGAATAACCGCATAGGGCTTTCTGCATATCAAAAAATCTCTGGGGTGGCTATCTAATGAGACTACACCTATACAGAGACTGCAGACTTACAGTCTGCTGAGGGAAAAATGTGGGATTGAATTAGCTCCACAGACATTACACACATGGGATCCCCTGTCTAGGGGTCGCTCATATGGACGCCAAAGCTCAACACAGGTTTTCAAGAATTCATCTGATGCAAAGCCGACATCAAACGCTCCGCCACGTCTGATTATCATGGGCGTTGGAGGAAGTACCAAACTCTACCAAAACATCTCTTTGGGATTTATGGCACCGATATAACGCCATACCGGCAAGGCAAGCTGACACATGAACCTGGGGCTCCCAGTGTCTCTACCTATTAGAGGTGAGTACACAGGAGGAAACCGGTTCAACACGAACACTATAAAATCTAGTGAAGGTATTGGGTGTCGCCCAGCCCGCAGCCCTGCAAATGTCTGTCAGCGAGGCGCCACGCGCCAGCGCCCAGGAAGACGCTATGCTCCTAGTGGCATGCGCCCGTAACCTGAGCGGGCACGGGAGGTCTTGCGATTGATACGCAAGGGAAACGGTGTCCACTATCCAGTGTGACAGCCTCTGCTTGGAGACAGCTTTTCCCTTCTGCTGTCCTCCGTAACAGACGAAGAGCTGGTCTGAGGTCCTAAAGCTTTGCGTTCGGTCCACGTACAGTCGCAAAGCGCGGACGGGACACAGCAAAGCTAATGCTGGGTCTGCCTCCTCCGGGGGCAGTGCTTGCAGAGTCACCACCTGATCTCTGAAAGGAGTGGTGGGAACTTTGGGCACATAGCCAGGCCTGGGTCTCAGTGTAACACTGGAGTCAGCAGGCCCGAACTGTAGGCACGACTCGTCGACCGAGAAAGCGTGCAGGTCCCCTACCCTCTTTATCGAGGCCAATGCGAGTAGGGTCAAAGTTTTCATAGAAAGAAACTTGACATGCGCTGACTGCAGAGGCTCGAAGGGGGCGTCCTGGAGAGACTTTAACACCACGGACAGATCCCAAGAGGGTATGGAGGGGGGACGGGATGGATTCAACCTCCTCGCCCCCCTAAGAAACCTGATGACCAGGTCGTGCTGACCGACCGACCTGCCTGCTATAGGGGCATGGTAGGCGGAGATTGCCGCAGCATAGACCTTAATGGTGGAGGGGGACAGCCTCCTCTCCAACCGGTCCTGCAAAAAAGAAAGCACGACACCGATCGGGCAATCCTGGGGGTTCTCTTGCTGAGAGGAACACCATTCGACGAACAGGTTCCACTTCAGTGCGTAAGCCTGTCTAGTAGACGGTGCACGCGCCGAAGCAATAGTGTTTGCTACCTGCATGGGTAAACCACTCAAAACCTCCGCGTCCCGTCCAAAGACCACACGTGGAGATTCCACAGGTCCGGGCGCGGGTGCCATATTGTGCCGCCTCTCTGAGAAAGAAGATCCTTCCTCAGGGGAATTCGCCAGGGAGGGGCTGTCGCGAGAAGCACCAGCTCTGGAAACCACGTCCTCGTGTGCCAGTATGGGGCCACAAGGAGGATCCGCTCCTCGTCTTCCCTGACTTTGCACAACGTTTGTGCAAGAAGGCTCACTGGGGGAAACGCGTATTTGCGAAGACCCCGAGGCCAGCTGTGTGCCAGTGCATCCGTGCCGAGGGTTCCCTCGGTCAGGGAATAAAACAGCTGGCAGTGGGAGGTTTCTGGAGACGCAAACAGGTCTACCTGTGCTGCTCCGAACCGTCTCCAAATCAGCTGAACCACGCGGGGGTGAAGTCGCCACTCTCCGGGGCTCACCGCTCGTGATAGCTCGTCGGCCGCACGATTGAGAACACCCGGAATATGAATGGCACGAAGGGACCTCAGATGCTTCTGACTCCACAAAAGGAGATGGCGGGCGAGCTGTGACATGCGACGGGAGCGTACACCACCCTGATGGTTGATGTAGGCAACGGTCGCTGTATTGTCTGTACGGACTAAAACATCTTTGCCCTGTAACTCACTCTTGAGGCGGATCAGAGCAAGATACACCGTCCACAGCTCAAGGCAGTTGATATGCCAGTGCAGTTGGGGCCCCGTCCAAACGCCTGAAACTGCACGCCCATTGTAGGTGGCACCCCAGCCCGTGGCCGAGGCATCCGTGAAGACCACAGCATGCCTGGAGACCTGTTCCAAGGGCACGCCTGCCCGGAGAAAGGAAGGGTCTGACCACGGGCGAAGGGTGTGACGGCACGCTGGTGTGACTTGCACCCGGTGTGTGCCGGTGCGCCACGCCCATCTCGGAATTCGGCCGAGCAGCCAATGCTGAAGCGGTCTCATATGGAGCAGTCCGAGCGGTATCACAGCCGCCGCCGCTGCCATATGCCCCAGGAGCCTCTGAAACATTTTCAGGGGGACCGCCGTCTTGTGATCTAACGAACTCAAGCACCTGAGCATTGACTGAACACGTTCCTCTGTGAGACGTGCTGTAAGTTCGACCGAATCCAAAATCATACCGAGATAAGAGATCCTCTGCGTGGGGCAGAGTTTGCTCTTTTCCCAGTTGACCCGTAGACCCAGGCGGGCAAGATGCCTGAGCACCATGTCCCTGTGTTCGCAAAGCTGCTCTCGAGTCTGTGCTACTATGAGCCAGTCGTCGAGGTAAGCAAGGATGCGAATGCCATGTTCCCTGAGGGGAACAAGGGCACCCTCCGCGACCTTTGTGAAGACACGGGGGGACAGGGAGAGCCCGAAGGGCAGGACTTTGTACTGATATGCTCGCCCCTCGAACGCAAAGCGGAGAAAAGGCCTGTGTCGGGGGAGTATCGAGACATGAAAGTACGCGTCCTTCAGGTCGATGGCTGCAAACCAATCCCCTGGACGGATGCATTGAAAAATGCGTTTCTGCGTTAACATTTTGAACGGCAGTTTGTGAAGTGCACGGTTCAAAGTACGCAGGTCGAGGATCGGTCGTAACCCACCGCCTTTCTTGGGTACTATGAAGTAGGGGCTGTAAAACCCCGACCTCATGTCGGCTGGAGGGACCGGCTCTATCGCGTCCTTCGCCAGAAGGACAGCGATCTCCGCACGCAAGACGTGGGCATCTACATCTTTCACCGTGGTGAAGAGGACGCCCGCAAACTTGGGGGGACGCCGGGCGAACTGGATCGCGTAGCCGAGTCTGATGGTGCGCAGAAGCCACCGCGACGGGCTGGGGAGCTCTGACCAGGCTTCCAGGTACCGTACGAGCGGGACTAGAGGCACCACAGACGTACCCACAGTGGGGCAGCCAAGCGAAGCCGAGATGCCCACTGCGGTGCGCTGTGTAGGCGCCCGTGAGGGGACAGGCGAGCGTATGGGAACACTCGGTCGGCTCCGCTGTTGGACGGCGGGGCAGCGAGGATGCCCGTGCACGTCCGCTGGCGAAGGAGGAATGAGCGGGCGGGTTGGCTCCAGAGGGCCACCCAGCATGCTCATCACTCTCTGATAACCTGGAGAAGGAATAGGAAATTGCTCTTTTGGTGAAGTTGTGGGTGCCGGCTGAAAAGCCGGCTGAACAGAAATTAACTGTAACCAAAGATTCTCCACCCGGCCCTCCTCCGGGGGAGGGAGCGGTGCGGTCACCGTCTCCCCAAGAGCAGTCCTCGCCATCTCCAGGTGGCCCGTCTCAGGGCCGCTTACCTCTGTGCTTCGTCCCAGGGTTCACGGGAGCCTGGACGGGCGGGGCGCCCTGCCGACGACCGGATCCACGACGCCGCTTAGGTCGCTGCTGGGGCGGCGCGGGACCGGAGGCAGCCGCCGGTGGACGCCCTCGGCGGGAAGCAGGCTGAGGCGCTGCCACTGGCGCAGTGATGGTAGCAGCAGGCTGACGCCGAGGCAGGATGTGACGGATCGCCTCAGTCTGCTTCTGTGCGGCCGAAAACTGCTGGGCGAAGCTTTCGACCGCATCGCCGAAGAGGCCGGCCTGGGATATGGGGGCATTCAAGAACCGTGTCTTGTCCGCCTCGCTCATATCAGCCAGGCACAGCCAGAGATGGCGCTCCTGGACCACCATGGTGGACATCGCACGCCCAACAGCCTGTGCGGTGACCTTGGTCGCCCGTAGCGCCAGGTCGGTAGCCGCACGCAGTTCTTTAAGGGCTGTCTGGTCGTGACCACCCTCGTGCAGGTCCTTCAGTGCCTTAGCCTGATGGACCTGGAGCAGCGCCATGGCGTGCAGGGCTGAGGCCGCTTCCCCACAGGCCCTGTAAGCAGCTCCCGTCAAAGCGGACGAGTACTTACAAGCCCGCGAGGGCAGGGACGGCTTATCCCTCCACGAGGCAGCAGTGGCTGGACACAATTGCATCGCAACCGACCGCTCCACGGTTGGAATAGCCGTATACCCCTTGGCGGCCCCGCCGTCGAGAGTGGTGAGGGGGGAAGGCTTACAAGGCCGGTTACGGGAGGCGAAAGGAGCCGTCCACGACCTCGTAAGCTCCTCATGCACCTCGGGAAAGAAAGGAACCGGGGCGGAGCGGGATGGACCAGCGCGAGCCGCCCCGAGAAACCAATCGTCGAGGCGAGACGGTTCAGGTGGTGGAGGTGGAGTCCAATCCAAGCCGACCGTCTCAGCCGCCCGAGCGAGCATGGCAGCCATCTCCGGATCTGACTCGGTTTGCGCTACGAGCCCCGACGGCGGCAGCGGGTCCGAGCCGGCATCCGAGAGTGACTGCCCACCCTCCGATGCTGCGACCGACATACGGTCCTCATCGGGAGAGCCGAAGGATAGGTGTGGTACACTCGGTCCACTACCTCCCTCCGACCTCTCAGCTGGCAGCGGAGCTGAGGAGGGCGAGGACCCGGAGGGTTGGTGCCCTGCGGGGAGCACTCCCACTGTCACCCGTGGCAGCCCGGAGCTCGTCGACACCGAACGAGGCAGCGGGACGGGGGGCGTCTTACCCATGATATAAGACAGCCTAGTCTTCAGCTCCGAGATGGTCATCTTCCCACAATGGGAACATGAACCATCCACGAACGCTGCCTCAGCGTGTGTAACACCCAGACACGAGAGGCAGCGATCGTGACCATCCGACGGTCCCATATATCGACCGCATCCAGCAGCACACGGACGGAACGCCATCTTTAAAAAGACGCGAAACCGCCCGTGGAGCACAGAGAAATGTAGTCTTTAAAAAGACACAAATCACTGTGCAGCTCTTTTTGTGAGGAAACTACTCTTTTAGTGCAGATGGAAGATGAAGCACACAGGGGAACAGTAACCACACGCTCTGGTTTTAAACTCAAAATGAACGCAGGCAGTGGAAGCCGCTGTAGCGCTGTCACGCCAACTACCACGCACAGGTTCCTACTAAATAACACACACACAAGTTGCTTCTGACTCAGCAGTGCAAAGCTGATGGCTCCGAAGCGAAAAGCTACTGAATGCAGTCTGCTGCTGGCATTTATACCCACCTGGCGGGGTGGAGCCAGCATTATGCAAATACTGCATGCCAACATTCATTGGCTCTTTTACATACAAGCGAAGCTGATTGGTCTCTCTATGCGAGTTCCCAATTCGTCGGTCACGACGTGACGTCGTAGTGACCGACTGAAAGGGAACATTCATTTCATTTAATAACCCATAATGTATAATTTAGCCCTGTTCTTCTCCTGCAAAATTACTGTATTGCCATTGTCATTCAAAGTCTCTGAATGTTTCTGTTCTTTCAAACACACCCAAAACACAGAGAACCTCTTGATTTGTCGTCCCATAAATGGCTGACGTGAAGTGATGTGAAATCACTGTTACAGGAATGGAAGTCCTGCCCTGTTAGAAGCAGATTTATCCTCAGATGACCTCAGTGAGTTGAAAAAAATGATGCAGTGGAGACTGCGCTTGTGTCTCATTGAAATATATAATTACATCCTAAGAGCTCTCACATTTCTGCTGTCTTGGCAGTGCATTTACAGAGAATGTTGTGGGTTGTTGTTATTTTTAAGGTTTCTATGTGTATATAAGTTTAAAATGATTTTTACAGTAATCTTTCTCTTACATATTTTTGTGTCCTGCATGGCCTGTTGCCCACAGTGGGTATAAGGTAAAATAGCACAGTAACCATTGCCCAAACCAAAGGGGGTGCTAATGCCAAACCAGCAGCCACAGTCTGACAGCTTTTCCAATAATACTGTATGTATCACCAAACATAGTGCCATCATGTTTTCTGTACACACTAACAATGCTGGGTTATTTTAAACTCTGGTTGGATCAAAATGGGGCAAACCCAGTCATTGGGTTCAATGGTTGAAATAACCCAACATTTTTTAAAGTGTATATGTTTTCTTGATAAACCCAAGTGCACTCGGCTTATAGCTAATGCTATCCTGGCACTAAAACAGCATTCATGCTTAATTCGGAATTATCTGTGATATCACATAACGTTCTTGTTTTTATGTCTGCTACACATGGCTGCTGTCTAAGAGCTTGTCTGGACATTGACTCTCTCACTTCGCTGGCTGAAAATGCCATTGTTCCATTGCTTTTTTGTTTTTTCTTGGATGAGTCTTGAAATGTTTTCACACAAACACAAGCAGTATTAAAAGGGCTTGACTGTAGAGTGTTTCAGATAGACACGATATAACTTGCACTTATAAATTTTATCTCCTGAATGATGAATTCACTTATATGAAGTTATAACAAGACAAAGTATTATTATTTATTCACCATTTCACTTAAAATACAGTGACAAAGACAATACATGAATCATATACAAGTGTTGGGTTGTTTCATGTTTGTTATAATATGGATGGGTTTAAATAAACCTAGGCTGGGTTGTTTCAATGGTTGCATCAAATATGGACATTTTCTGTTCATTTAAACCAACCAGCCTGATCTCATGAGAATTTCTATGTATTTAATGACGTGGCTAATTCGTATGAATTCATACAAAACATTTGATTATCATAAAAAAACAACAAAGAAATCCCACCCCTAACTATGCACCTAAGACCATCATCACAGAGGCATAAAACAAATCGTTCAAAAATGGACTAAAATTTGTGCAAATTATCATGAGATAGCATTGGTTTGTCCATATTTTACCCAACCATGGGTTGAACTACCCAGCATTTTTAGATTGTATACCGTATTTTTTCGGTCGCTCCGGACTATAAAGTCGCATCAGTCAATAATGCGTTTTGAAGAGGGAAAAACATATATAAGTCGCAGTGGACTATATGGCGCATTTATTTAGAAAATGATTTTACAAAATCTAAGCCGAAGAACAGACATTAAATCTGGAAAGGCAAGTTATTCAACTAAACAATAGCACAGAACAGCAGGCTGAATAGGTGTCCGTAAGTAACATTACCATTTATTTAATGAACACAATAGCATACAGAACATATCTGGGAGGCAGAATAGGCTAAATTAACACAACAAGCCAAATCAAGTTTAAAAAGGTCTCAAAGTCATTCTGCATCACTGAATCCATTGGATTACATAAATACAGGAGCAGCATAGTGTGGACTCTCGAGTTAGCTCGTCAATTAAGAGAAACATTTCCATAAAAAAAATTCCTGATGAGGTTTTATGTTAATCTGTAATACCACAATTTATAAAAAACTGAAGCAAAAAAAATTACTAATTTTAAACTCTGTGTATGTTTTAATAATCGTTCTGGGGTGCGTTTCCCAAAAGCATCGTTAGCCAACGAACATCGTAAGTTCCATCGTTACTAACATCGTTCAAGGTTTTGGTGTTTCCCGAAACCATCGTTCAAACGAACATTCGCAAACTGCATCGCTAACTTGTGTCGTTGGAACGACAGCTCTTGACCTGTCGTTAGAAGCATCGTTCCTTGTTATTATCATATATAGACTTATGTTGATCATGCTTTTGAACAAAATAAGCAAAAAACATGTAGTACAGTCAATATCCATCATTCTAAATATATTACAATTTTATTTAAGTCTTTAAATTTGTAAACAGAATGAAAGCGCTGCATTTGAAAACTGCGCATGTGCGAATCCCTGGGAGGAGTGACGTAAGAGGGAACTTGCGCGTGAATTAAATATCTTGAAAATAAACAATAGATAACTAAATCACGATAACAAAATCAGTCTTCCGATGCAATATATGTTAATTACAGCACTAATCTGACATTAAATCAATTCGCACAGATTAATAAGTACTCCACCTCCCCCACGTGACATCATCACTATGTTGTTAAACCAACATCGTTCAAACGACGAATGTGCGACAAAGTTACTATGCATTCGGGAAACAGTCATGACAAGGTAGTTCGTTTCTCCAACGATGCATCGTACTATGGTCATTCAGCAACGAGTTATGTCGCTTGTTTGGGAAACGCACCCCTGATCTCTAATAAAAATTCTTTCACAAAAATGCAATTATTTCATTTTTTTTGCTCAGAGATTTGTATTTTTTAAGAAAAAAACCCATATTTAAGAGTTTATAAGCAGAGGAAAATAAATAGATTGGATGAAAGTTTTTTTTTCGTTGACTTTGTTTGAAAGCAGATGGTCTGTTCTTTCATTTGATATATTTGTGTGTTAGTATATTTTTAGAATAAAATTTTCCTGGAACTTTTGTGAAATCACAAAAAATGCTTGTGGGCAACTTTCAAAAAAAAAGGCTGGCGGGGAATGAGTTAAATATGGACAATTAGTCAAAAATAATAATGTTTTTATTTTTTCTTTGTAATAAAAGTTGTTTGAATTGCAAGTAATTGAATTCCTCATCTTGTCATTACAACTGCAGATTGTAAATCAACATCTTGTGGGTCAATTAAATTCAATTTCCATCTCATTAACTGAAAAAGAGACAATTATTTACCAAAACCCCCATTATGTTTTAAAACACAGACAATGACGTTGTAATGTATAAACACTTAATACCATTAACAAATATAAACCCCTTAGACCTTCCAGTGTACCTTTGTACACCATAAAATACTTTTATTATAAGACTGTTTTCTAAGGCCACATGGAGCTTTTTTATGTACTGTAGACTGTAGTGCATCTGAGCATTTTCCCTCCAATCCTGCCTTTTATTTATTCTTTTTTGCTCCCCTGTGTTATTGGTCATTTCTTAAGAAAAGCCCCAGGCCACCATACGCAAAAAAGGCGAGAGTGGAGGTAGAGAATAGACGAGATTGGACACCTGTATGTGACCTACTATGAACTCCACCAAGTCATGAGGGAAAGGAGGAGAAAGGGTGGGGGGATGGAGAGAGGAGAAGTAATAGTAAGGCAGATGGAAACCCAACCATCATTACTGGATTCCTCTTGAGATCGCCACAGGGGCCAGTCTGAAAAAAAAAAGAACGATTAAAGCTGCAGGCATGGTCACATGTTATGCCAACAGCATTGCTTTGCTTTTGATTGTTTACAATTATCTTCTTACAGTATCAGTTTTCATCTTTGTTGATCTCGGAGGCAAAGAAAATCTTTAGACCACTGACATGAAATGTAAAGGTGTTTAAAATGATCTGAAAAACCTTGTCGCACCCTGCTTTAGCCTACCTGCTTTTTTACAGTAAAATACAATACGTTTTTTTTTTTTTTTAAAGAAGCTTTGAGAGCTTAGTTAAGCTGCTAAAGTGGTCTCATTGTCCTTTGATAAAGTAATTATAGCCTAAGTCAAGATTAGTGGAAATTATATCCAAAATGATGGACAAAGCCCGAAAACATATAACAAACTTATATTTGATTTAATATGGTAAGTAAAATCTAATTTAATTATTATCAGTTTTACCACTGGTTTTACCAAGCATCTTAATGTCAAACTATATAAGACACAATTATGAGTCAAGTCCCCTGCATGTGTACAGGTGTTGCTGTAGCTGGCAGCAGAAAAGTTGCAGGGTTAATTTCCATGCAGCGAACGTACTGTACATACTAATGATTTGTATACCTTGAATCCACTACAGTGTACAGTAGGTCATTTTAGATCAAAGTGCCTTCCAAATGCAAAGTTGGGTAACACTTTACAATAAGGTTGTATTTGTTAACAATTAGTTAATGCATTAGCTAACGTGAACTATAAACGAACAATAAATCTACAAATTTATTCATCTTAGTTCATTTGTAGCATTAAACACATATTTAAAATCAATCTGTTAACATTAGTGCACCATGAACTAACATGAATAATTTTATTGGAATTAACAAACATTCATGCAAAAATTGTTTGTTGTTTGCTCATGTTAGTTAATGCATTTACTTATACATCCTTATTGTAAAGTGTTACAATAAAAAATCCAATTTAAATACAGTGCTATCTTTGTTGACACCAAGGCAAGACCAGCAGTCCTCAATTTTCAGCCCAGTCACACGAAATTACGTACCTATATTCACATAATTTTTTTATTCTTTTTCGTGATACTGTCATGAATTTCTGCGTTTTTTCGTGATCGTATAACGAATTTCTGTTTATGTGTCATTGTCACGTATTGGATACTCAACTGTTTTGTCCTATTTTCTTACCATTTTCACTTCAGTTTAGGGTTAGATTTACATAAAATGACATCCTTACCCGAACCCAACTCTAACCCTAACGCCAGGCGACAATGTTTTAAAATTTAGAAAATATAAAAAAATAAATCAGAAATTTTTTTATAAACCAATACTTCAAGTAACATCCTAATGCAAACATCTAATTAACCCTAAACCGAAGCGAAAATGGTTTGAAAATAGGAAAAAGCAGTTGAGTAACCAATACGTGACAATGACACATAAACAGAAATTCATGATACGATCACGAAAAAACGCGGAAATTCGTGACAGTATCACGAAAAATAATCAAAAAATTACGTGACTATAGGGACATAATTTTGTGAGACTGGGTAGCAATTTCATATGAAACGATCCACTTAACCCTAACCAAAAAAAGTCACGAAATTACAATATACAAAATAAAAAAAAATCAATTGCATGTTTAATGAATTTGTATAAAAATGTTTACAGTTGTGCTCATATTTATGAAAACAGCTCTCTTGCTCTTTTTACAATGCTAAATTATATTGGATTTGTTTACTTTTTGGACAGTGGCGGGCGGTGACTTCTTTTTTTCGAGGGTGCCCGTTGCGAAGTTCGTCACAACATGTATGTATGTAGCCCATCATGTGTGTGGTTCGTAATTTCAAAATATGTGTTCGATACATCGAGTGATCCTTTGTGCATCACGTGTCTTGTCAAAATAGTGCTGCAGTCGCGTCTAAAGGGTTTATGATAAAAGAGACGCTCGCGTTTGCCAGATACTCGCATAATCTCATGCGTAATCAAAGTTTACTGTTAAGGGAGTGTCTTGCGTGTATTTTGTAAACGTGAGCGTCTCTTTTATCATAAACGGTTTTGACGCGTGTGCAGCAGGCACTTATTTTGACAAAACACGTGATGCACAGGGTTTACATGACGCAATTTTGAAAACGCAAGCAACAAACATGACACTCCGAACACTTCTTTTTAATTTGTGCCCTTCGGATAAGCAGTCATGATGTTTTTGATAGCAATTTCCATTTATTTCAGGCCCAGCACAAGTGATAAGTTTATATCCAATCACATTATTGATGTTAACAAAATCATACAATGCACCGGCAATTTAGTGATATGAAAAACAAGATAAAGACCGGCCTTGAGTACTACAACACTCCTAGAGAATTAACCTCATAAGACCTGAGCTTTGGTCTTTTTTCAGATTTCTTCCAGCTATTTGGGGTTAAAAAGAAACAATAAATATAATAACCAAATATTTTTCTTTGAACATGAAGCAGTGTACTTGTCCACATTTGTGTACAACAGGTTCCAATTCAGAATTAAGTATTATGGTGCAAACAACAAAAAAATGTGATGTCCACACAATAAAAAGAATAATAATAATAATAATAATAATAATGCATTTTATTTTCAATACGCTTTTCTTAAACCCAAAGCTCTTTCAAGTCACTTTTTAGTTTTCATCTCATTCAATCTCTTGGGCTTGGCAGATCACTAGGATTCACAACAGGGCTATTGTTTCAGTTGCCTCTTTATTGTTTAGGCAGGTTCTCTTTCATTATTTTCTGACCTAGCACTCACTTTGATGTTGTCTGCAGATTTGTGTTATGCGATGCTTGCAATACAAGGAGCTTAAGTGAAGCCATTGTTCTTCACATCTTACCTAGTTGATTCACCGTAATGGAACAATGAATGACCCTGTGTGCTCCACTTTTGACAGCCGTCAAATAAAGAGAGATGAAGAAATCAGTTCTCAGAAATCACCCCATGCAGAGCCTGTCAAAAAAACTTTAGTTGGAAAACCCCAGTTGCCCACTTGTTCTTCACTGGAATCTTATATAATCCAGTCCATAATCAATGAAGTCTCTCACGTGCATGACATAAAGCTGTTTGCATTGAAATAAGGTGATTTACCTTGTCATGCCTTTGTCTAAGGTTACCTGCTCAACAGTGCGGCCCGTTTGAAGATTGATGTTATGAAGAGACGAAACAATGGAGCAGTGATATCCTTACTGTTGTATCATCTAACCTGCTTGACTTCCACCTACTCAGCTAGATGCAAAAGTTGCCCCTCATTCATTGTAGCGGCCCCATTGCTTCAGAGACGACCCACATTCGCATGATCAATATCGTCCAGTCACACATTTGCTTCACCTCTTGAATTATGAGACATTAAGTTTGTGTGGTTTTCCCTATAAACATGATAAAGGTCATCTGTATAGAAGAAATTATATGAAGTGAGGTTTCCCCCTAAAGGAATCTGGGTCACTATGGAAAATGTGTAGATCCAGGGATGGTCCCATCAATATTCAACATAACCTAAGCACCCCCACAACAAGAGAGGGAATTCCTAAAGGAAAACTGTATTGCTCGCTGGTTCTATAACTTTGTTTTAGGATTAAATTGATCCTGGCAAACCTAAAGAAGGTGTTGAGATTTACTTTAAAATTCTTAAAATATGAGATCACGGAGGTTGTTTTTACAAAAACAATAAAAATGGGAGATTTAAGCAAAAAAAAAAGAAAGAAAAAAAAAATATATATATTATGAATTTCATTGCCATGAAGACCTCTGGGGAAATGCAAGATATAATTGCAGGGAGGGACTTTTAAAGTCCCTCCCTAAAGGAATTAAAGCTAACAGCATTTAACCTTATATGACATTCTATCACTTTCTTAGAAATTATCTTCAGGCCATGTAAAAAAATTAACATCCAAAACATGCGCGCTTGTTTATTGATGATCTCTGGACTTCCTCTTGGACTATATATGCTATTCGGATGTTATGTACCACATTTATTCATCTCACTCAATGGTGTCAATGCTCTGATCAGCAGTGACATAACAGCCAGTCTGTCAGATTAATCGACTTCCGGCTCTTTCACATTTCCTTCCTTCCTTCCTGCCTCCCCCGAATGTTTTGCTTCCTTCCTATCTCTCGGAAGACACGAGCACACAGCATCCCACTCCTACAAACAGCCCAAAAACAGAATGTGTATCTCTGCTGCACAGAGATTAAGTCTGACGATCAATGATCTTTACTTCTCTCCTCATTTTAGGCTCCCGCACTCCTTTCTTTGACTGAGGAATGATTCATCCTCCAGTCAGCTCTGGACTGAGTGGGATGCAGAGGCGGAAGAGGGTGTGGGACTGTGTGGAGGAGAGTGGCAGGTGCACACAACCACCCCCGCAAACACGGAAGAGAAGTTGAGAACGAGTTCAGTTTACACACTGAGATCGTAAGAGAGAGAGAGAGAGAGAGAAGCGGGGATTGATCTTCACAAGTTTCACTACAGAACTTTATGAAATATTACTGTTACTTTCTCACATACACATCTGACTCTAAGGAATTCTGAATATTCTGTTTTTTACTGGCTTCAAATGGAGTCAGTAGTTTGTATACACACCATAACATTTATACAATTTCTATGACGATAATGGCTGACAGTTGAATAAATTAATGAATAAATGAATGATCAAAGGCCATGACTCTATGGGGGCCTGTACACAAAGGCATTTACACCTGCAGCTGGTATATGTTTTCAATGGTTTCCAATGGAAAAGCATGTTTTTTTAATAGCAGCAGCAGGCAGGTTTTGTCCAAGCTTTACTACTTCCACACTTAGTGCCCGAGTTGATAAATGTTCAACTTTGGGTAAAACGCTCAGTTTGTCAATGTCACTTTTCACTCAGCTGTCCAATCACAGTGGAGGAGAGGCGGGACAAATACCACAACAACCAACCGGTTCATTGCTCAACGACTGATAAACAAAGCAGAAATATTATAGCAACCAAGCACCCAGTCGAAAAACGCTGGGAAGTGCCTACAGTTGGCATCCACCTGCCGTTTTCAACCGCGTTTAAATGCTTTGGTGTACATGCCCCCTAAAGCTATTTTACTAGCTTAAAAACAAGTTGATAGATCTTTCAATATCCTTCATAAGAAAAATTATATTTGAGACCTTACACTGTCAGAAAAAACTGTCAAAAATGGTCTCTAATTGTCACTGGGACGGGACCCTTACGAAAAGTAGTACCTCAAAGGTACATATTGATACCAAATGTATACATATCTGTACCTAAATGGTAAATTTTAGGATCTTTTAAAGGGATAGTTCACTTTAAAATGAAAATTCTGTCATCATTTCTCATCCTCATGTTGTTCTAAACCTGAATGAATTTCTTTTTCTGATGAACACAAAAGAAGATATTTTGAGAACTGATGGGCAGTATGTGACCATAGACTTCCATAGTAAGTATAAAAAAATATGATGGAATTTAATGGGTACCGTCAACTTTGTGCTTACCATCATTTATCAAAATATTTTCTTCATCATTTATCACAATACCTCCAAAATATTTTTTCATACTATGGAAGTCTATGGTCACTTACTGCTGTGTGTTTACCATCATTTCTCAAAATATCTTCTTTTGTGTTCATCTTTAAAAAAAAAAGAAATTCATACAGGTTTAGAACAACATGAGGATGACAGAATAATAACAGAATTTTCATTTTAAAGTGAACTATCCCTTTAAACTACCCCTATACCTTTTTATCTACATACAAAGAGGAAAGCCAGGCGCCATTTTGTGCCGTCATATTTTTACAGAAGCCCTTAACGGAATTTTTTTGTTGTCTCTGACGATTACATGTCCGGTGGCAGCTACCGTAGCTTCTCTATGTGTTTCAAAAGCAAGGGGTGAGCAGTGGACTATGCCATTGGTTGCAATTCGCAACCTCACCACTAGATGCCGCTACAATTTACACACTGCATCTTTAATATGATCTAAATGTACTGTGAAAATAATCTAAAACAGCACATGAGGTCTATAAACTATAACTACTAAACCCATTCTCATCAAATGCACTCAGTTAAAAAGTTATGCATTACATAAACCAAAGTCAAATTTTGCGTGCATAATACGCCAGTCCTTCTCATTACCACACATCTTTTCGTGTTTTTATATACGTGTAATTTCATATATTTTTTCTATTTTTAACCATTGTTGCTTGGGATTGGAATTAGATTTGGGATTTGGGTTAGGATGTCATTGGGTTGCACTTTATTTTACAGTACATGTATTTACCTTGTACATATATGGTAAATAAGTTGTACTTACCGACAAATGTGTGGTACTTACTTTTATGTATCTACATGATAATTAATTGGTATCATTACTGTACTTACCAGTAGTACATACTTGTCAGTTAATATGTAACTCTAGGTAAGTACTGGGTAATAACATATACATACTTATAGTGTAGGTATACTGTAACTAACAAGAAACATTACTGTACTTACAAATAAATGTACAATATAAGCATTTAGTATTTACAGGCAAGTTAGGGTAAATGACAGGTATTTATAGTGTACATATATGATAACTAATATCAAACACTACTGTACTTACAAATTGTATATACACAATAAGTGTGTGGTACCTGTAGGCCAGTGTAAGTTAATGACTGGCACATATGGTGTATGTATACTGTAACTAACGTGAAACACTAGTGTACTTACAAATTGTATATACACGATAAGTGTGTGGTACCTGCAGGCAAGTGTAAGTTATACTTATACCATATGTATATGATAACTAAGAACAAACATTACTGATGTGCCATTTTGGTACTCAGACTCAGTATCTTTGTCCTTTAAACCAAGCATTAAATAACCGTATGGATTAACTACTGGGTATATTCACTAGTACGTCCATGGTTACTACATGGAAACAGGACTGTAAAATAAAGTGTTGCTTTTTACACAGTTATTACATAGGACCTACCACCTAAGATGTAGCATCATATACATGTCATTGTCAGGCAAACCCAACCATTGACTATCATACGCATTAACTACTGGGTACATTCACTAGTACACACTTATTGTGTATATACAATTTGTAAGTACAGAAGTGTTTGATTTTAGTTATCATATATGTACACTATAAATACCTGTCATTTACCCTAACTTGTCTGTAAATGCTAAAAACTTAAATTGTACATTTATTTGTAAGTACAGTAAGTATGTATCTGTTATTACCCAGCACTAATCTAGAGTTACATAATAACTACCAAGTATGTACCACTGGTAAGTACAGAAATGATACCAGTTATTTACCATGTAGATACCTAAAAGTAAGTTCCACACATTTGTCGGTAAGTACAACTTATTTACCATATATGTACAAGGTAAGTATACGTACTGTAAAATAAAGTGCTACCTGTCATTGTATATGTTGGTTTCTGCATTTTTTCTCTATGTTTAAGCCATGCTTGCTTGAATTTAAGGTTAGAATTAAGCATCTTTTGCAGCGATTTTTGTGTGAGCATATCAGTAAACACCCCTGACCACTCGGTGAGTTTCACAGCTTTATAAACGAAAGTTTAATGCTTTTTAGGAAGGATTGTTCCAGTGCACCTATGCAGCCATTGTAAAGGTGGGGGGTAAAACCACAAACACCCGAAAATTCTCGGGCCAGCATCATATGTCCAAATTTCAGTCAAAACCGTTTTATTTCATCATAAACAATCTGAAAACAGGGCTTTTAGTGTAAAATACCGAACTTGTCCTTTAAAGTTGGGTTATGTCTGAAATGTAACACAAACTTTATCTAACCACAATCCCAAGGGACAATGGTAATAAAAGAAAAAAAAATAGAAATCAATACAAAAATGACACAAAAGATGCATGGTATTAAGTCAGTGGGAAGGACTGGCAAATGATATGCACACAAAATTGGACTTTGGCATATGTATTGCATGACTTTTCAACTGCATGCTATATAGCCTACAATACGATTTTCATAAAAATGGGTTGAATATAAGATATAAGTATAAAAAAACACACAAAACATCATAAACAAACCTTATACAGAAGGTGAGATTTCAACATTCGCCAAGACAGTATTTTATCTTTGTTTCTAAACCCTATGAATACAAATTACGTCTTACAGATATTCATCATAGACTCATTTATTAAACCTATACATCTCTAGAATTGCACATCCATGTAATGGGGCATGAATATTGATGCTACAGGGAGAATATCTGATGAGAGAGGGCGGATGCTCTAACAACAGTGTAATTGAATCAAATTCATTTTACATGACCATAAATTGAGTTCTTTGTCTCTTTCTCCATAATGCATAGTAGGATATGTCCTGATATGTAGAAAACAGCATGAACTTAAGCAAAACAAGATACTAAATCATTTAAATTCTTCTTTTCTTTTGGGGTACATATTAAGGGGTTGGGTACATATACAATAATTAGGACATCTAGAAGAAGCGTATGTGGTGTAAATAAGTAATGTTGATTTCTGGATCGTTATCAATCTCCGTTTAACAGATTAGGGTTAAATTATCAGCATACACAGTCACTGTGTTAATGCTAATTCCACTAATTATATAAACCCTTTTGCACAGTATTCATAGGTGCTTACTGTTACTGCAAGTGAAATAGGGCTGTATTGCTTATTGTCTTCCGTTAATAATTATTTGGATAGATTTATCTATTGAGGTTTTGAAAAGGATTCATACATACTTGAGAAAAAAATAAGAGGTCAACTAATTCAAGGGGAGGTAAAGCTGTGTCAGATGGCTGTTGTAGAATCCGTGTGTAAATGTACACAGGCACGCTTACATTTACAACATGGAGGATCGTTTATTTTCAATTAACATTTTAGATATAATAACAGACATATTTGTTTTCATATCTTGAGGTGATATTAATTTTATAATAGCAAGCATTATTGTATTTTTGTTTTATGCATACCTCAACCACTAACATTTCTTCTTTTTTATGGTAACCTGTCTAATTAATTTTTATGTTTATTAATCTGTTTTCCTTGTGAGGCAATGTAGCTTTCATTGTGGGAAGGTTGAGCTGACCACACACTTTCATTTTCAAATGAATGCAAAAGAAAGTAAGACGTATCTAAAGAAATCTAATTATTAAGCTTTTCCAATGTTTGTGAAATCATGAACAGGTTAATTTTGGGACTCTGATGTAAGACAATTTAGCAGCAATTTTTCAAAGTTATAAATCTATCCTTTTTTTATTTATTTTTATTTACTGTTTAGTTTCTTTTTCAATATCTGTCTTTTTGTGCCACAGTGCAACATGGGCAATTAGGTTTGGTTATTTACATTTATGCATTTGGCATACACTTGTGGAATAAAGGTACGATACATATTTGTCCAGATATGTGTTCCCTAGGACTTATCTGACCTTTGTGCTGTACATGAACTATTTGCATATAGTGTAGTATAATTAAATCTTAAGCGTTTCTATAAGAAACCTGATAAGAACAAAAACTGCCTGCAGGACAGAATAACATCATGGAGAAATCAACCATCTGTTGAATCCAGACATTAATTATAAAAAACTGATTTTTTTGTACCAGAGAAATGTACCTTACCCTGATAGTATGTCTAAAAAATGTCCAGTCATAATTTCTGCATGTAAACATACAATATTAAGCCAATGCTGAAGTGGTCAGAAAGAAAATAACGTGCATTGCCAGAAAAATTACATGATACATGGCATTACTATAAAATGTGCATCCAAAGTAAAACACTTATTTAGCTGTAATAATTTCTTCTGGAATCAATTGCAGAAATCATATATGCCCGCAAAATTGTTTAATTTGTGTCTCAATTATCCCTCACAAATATTTTATATGTTTGACTTAGAATTTTACTCATCTGTTTTAATTGTAAATAGATAGTAAACAGAAAAGAGCCTCTTATAGCGGCGCTCCAGAATAGCCGTCTTTACAGCCTTGTAAATAAGAGTTTGATGGGCATTAAATTAACTAGTAAATTAACGAATCAAAGTGTGTACATTTCGAACTGATACATATGCATGCTGCAATAAATAACCTACTGTAGAAGGATCAGTATAAACAGATGGATCTGAGATGGGCCTTATGTGCATTCTGTGTGTACATCCTTATCCGTGTTTACTACTTTGCATGTCTATAAACATGCCTAATGCAAAAGAATCATGCACCTGATTGCAATTTTATGAAGCCCTGATTTGCATTTTACTCATGAAGACTTTGGGGATAAACACATACGCATTACATATGCACATACATGTAGGATGTAGAGAGGGAGGAAGGGGACCAGACAAGTCTGCTCGGTACGTTTCTGTACATATAATTTAAAAACAATCAAGCAGGGAAGTGCTGCTTTTTTGTTCGTGTTATATTCCTCATTTTTCAAAAATGTATCCCCCTCTTACTTCTCTACATTTGACTAATGCCTTATTAATGCTTAAAAGTGTTACAGAATGTGGGCACAACTCCAATTTATTCATGGATGAGTGTGTCGAGTGCTGCTATTGTTCACCATGGCTATGCCAAGTTAGGCAAATTTTTATCAATAGTGAGTCCATCAGGGGTTTTTATTGCATTATTGCAAATAATGTAAAATGAAACATAGGTCTAAGGCACTGAATAAAACATTTTTATTAATCAAAGACACAAAGCATTTACTTTAAAAAGTATTTAAATTGATTTAATTCTATTATAAACTTGCTTTTTGGGATCTTGGTTTATTTAAAGTGCTATGAAAACGAAAAATTAACTGTTTAAATGGGGGTGGGCTTTACTTAGTATGATTAATTAGAAATACTCAATTTTGTGAAATACATATCTTCTGAATTGCCTTAAAACCACCTCATGCAACATATACATTTTTTTTTGCAATATATGGGTTTTTTTGTGAAATTGACGTGTTTCCATTGGCCGTATCTTCAATTCCCAATGTCAATTTGTGCAATTTGAAGGGTAATGGAAACGCAGCTATTGATACCTGCTTCCTCCTAACTGATCATGTGTTATTTATTAAGGGTGACAGTGTGAAAATCAGTGACATTATTAAGTGCTGGGCTTGACTCTTAGCCCGTAACTGAGTTGTTGAAATGAGTTATTCATGGGCAGAGGACAGAAGCAGTAAAGAGGATGTGATCTGATATTATGATTTCGTTTCCACAGTCATTCCGGTAAAATCATTGGATTGTTGGCGTAATTGACCCATGCCTGGCTCTATATGATTGACCTTGCCGAATAAAGGGCCAATCTAGACGGCTGAGCCAGCAAAAACTCTGTTTGCCCTGAACAAGGATTTAATCCTTGTAGGACATTTTCATGACCATATCCGACCATTAATAAGATGATAATTAATTGTGGGTCAATAGATAAAAGATACAGACACATGCTGTGACTTATGATTTGCTTTAATGATCATTTAAGTTTTAAATGTTACATGTTAATGTATACAATATAACATAGACATGATATGTATCATAACATGATTATGTAAAAAAAAGGGTTAAATTAATTTGTAACCTTGGCAACCATGCATTTATAAAAGCATTTCTTAATTCTCAAACAGACTGGATTAAATTTTCTTAATGCTGTGCTGGCAAAATCAAAATGGTATAAAATAATTGTAAAGTCTATTTAATGTCTATCATTGTTTGTTCTCAGTTGGAAAATACATGTTTTCCCGGGAGGTGAACTCGTACTTATTGAGTAACACACAGATATAAAGCACATTTTAGTTCATCGGAGAGTAAGCAAGTATCTCCATCTACGTACTTGGGCAGTCACTGACGTACTCAATCCTCAGCAGAGCTGCGCAGACGCGTCATCACTGATGCCCACTTAAACCAATGCAGTTGCTTTACTATTTCCACATGCATGTATACTGACACAGTTTTGAGCACAGACCTGTAGGTTTAAATGTCTTATTTACGGGGTGAGGTCTACTGTTGTTCATCCGTCTACACTGACAGCGACAAGCAACAATGATATATTATAATCAAAATTAAGCGTAATGATTTTGTCCTGAGTTTGCACAAGACAGCTTGGTTCATAATGATTTTATTTTGTCACGTCGCTTGCAGTATGAGTGCGTAGTACTGTACGGAAAATGCAATGGCCGTAAAAAGTCTGTATAGTGAAAGGTAAACACAAGCAAAATAGACGCAAATATAGTAGGGAACGCTAGAGGCAGTCGCGTAACACCAGACAAATTAAGACTGTGTATATCTATACAGCACCGGTTGCATTACATAACACACGATGCTTCTAACTTTCGGTTGTTTATAGGCTCCGTTAAATAAATGTGCTTGAACCAAATGCTTAAATATACCTGTGCCACGAATACGTTAGTCCTAGTGTATTAAACCAATACAGGAACATATAAGGCGACGCGCGCTGCATATGAAATGTGTATGCGTCAGAGCAGTAAACTGAGATGGCGCGTGGATATTCTGACTGGGTTGATCGCTTACAAAATAATGTTAATTTCACAAACACACGCCCAACTAACTTGAAAATAAGCATGTGATTGCAGATCTTAACTCCACATAACCTTAAAAACAAAATGTAGACGGTTTACTTAACTACAATGCAATGCCATATGTATCATGCGTAAAACAGAACAGTGCTGGAACTGACAGTATAGCATTTTTATATTTCCACCATATTTCTCAGCCGTAACGATAGCGAGCACAAAAACGCCTATTAATGAATCATTAAAAAACGCAGAGGAGAAACTTGCGCCTAGGCAGTACTACTTGTATTTTAACCAGCCCATTTGCTCTCTAAAACGACCAACGACTATTTAAACCAGTGACACACCTACCACAAACTTTTCGCCCTTGCTTTTTCTCATTCGAATAACATCTAAAAACGTAAAAAGTCATGTTGTTTCCAGCCCGAAAGCTCAGTGTGTTATGATGCTCTGACAATTCTCCGACACCTTGGGTCGTTCCTGCGAGAGTGGAGAGTGGCATTTGATTAGTGCTCACTGCTGTCAATCAGGGGCTTCCACCAATGAGCCGAATGAGCTCTTCAAAATGGGAGGAATCGAGTTTACGCCTCCCCCCAAAGGTTGCGCCGCCCATTTTCTCTGTGTGTGTGCGTGCGTATTTTTTCTTTCTATTTTTTGTAACCAAAGCTGGATGTGTAGGACGTCACATGTTGTTTTTCCTCTTCACTCCAGTCACTTAGCGATATGTGTTATTTACTGTTAAACTGCTCCTCGCAGCGAACGCGCAGCCCGCGCCGGGTACAGAAAAGAGTCTGACAGGATTTTCATTGCGCTTCAGAGGAGACTAACAGACTGACTGCACAAGTTAAGGAAAAGTGAGAGTTTTTCTTCATAGCTTATGAGAATGGCGAGTCCGCCGCCGACGGAAGGACAGCTGATTTCAAATATGATCGTGAAGAATAACAATCGCGTTAAGAAATGCGGATATCTGAGGAAACAGAAGCACGGACACAAGCGCTTTTTCGTTCTGAGGGAGTCGAGCGAGGGCTCTCCTGCCCGGTTGGAGTACTACGAGAGCGAGAAGAAATGGAAAAACAAGTCGGCTGCTAAACGGGTTATACCTTTGGACTCCTGCCTGAACATCAACAAGAGAGCCGATGCCAAACACAAGCACCTGATCGCCCTTTACACTAAGGACGAGTATTTTGCCGTGGCTGCCGAAAACGAGCAGGAACAGGAGGACTGGTACGCCGTTTTAACGGATTTAATGAACGAGGGGAAAGTGAGCGACGGCTCCGCGTCAAATTCGGCATCGTCTCTCGTTGGGTTTGATGAGGCGAATTACGGTGTGATAACGCCGGTTTCCGCCACTTACAAGGAGGTTTGGCAAGTTAATTTAAAATCTAAAGGACTCGGACAGAGCAGGAATCTAACGGGCGTCTATCGCCTGTGTTTATCCAGCCGCACCATCAGCTTCGTGAAACTTAACACGGAGGTGGCGTCAGTTATTTTACAGCTGATGAACATACGGCGATGCGGACACTCTGACAGCTTTTTCTTCATCGAGGTGGGCCGGTCCGCGTCGATAGGACCCGGTGAGCTTTGGATGCAGGCGGATGACTCCGTGGTGGCGCAAAACATTCACGAGACCATTTTGGAGGCGATGAAAGCGATGAAGGAGATGTCAGAGTTCCGCCCGCGCAGCAAAAGCCAGTCCTCTGGTACCAACCCCATCTCCGTGCCCACCAGGCGGCACTTTAACAATCTTCCACCGAGTCAAACTGGGCTGCAACGGCGATCGCGCACCGACAGCGTGGCAGCGACGTCTCCCGTGACGAAACTGACGTCCTGCAGAATACGCACGGCAAGCGAGGGCGATGGAACCATGACGCGACCCATGTCAGTGAGTGGCAGCCCTGTCAGTATGGGCGCCAACAGGACACATTTAAGCCGCTCCAACACAGTGACAGCTCGCCCATGCCGAACATTTGAGACCTCATCCCTGCAGCACAGTAAATCCATGTGCATGCCCGTGTCTCGCTCCCCTCCCTCAGCTGTCAGTCCTGCCAGCCTGGGCTGTAATATTGAAAACACCCCTCGCCCCTCCAGCTGCACTGCATCCATTTCGGGCTCACCCATAGACGCCGGTTTCATTTCTTGTGATGAATGTGGCTCCAGCCCGGGAGATGTACGGCACCTTTCTGTAGCAAACCGATGCAACACGCCGGAGTCCCTCGCTAGCACGCCCCCCTCACAAGAGGGCAGTGACCTCCATGGATACATGATCATGGAAAGGCCGAACTGCTGCGGGCGGCGAGGTGCCCGAACAGGGGCAGAGGAGGGCATTGGAGATCTAGAGAAAGCCTACAGGAAAAGGACACACTCTCTTACCATGCCCTACCAGAAGAGGGTGCCATCACAAGTTTCATCTGCTTCATTGGATGAGTACACACTTATGAAAGCCACTTACTCAACTGGAGGCCATTCAGGGCGCAGCTCACACACTGCCTCCCCAAAGGTCACGTACCCTGAGGATTATGGTGACATTCAAATCGGATCGTTATTGATAAGTTCCAGCAGTAATCTGGGCGACGATGGCTACATGCCAATGACACCAGGTGTGGCTCCGCAAGGGGGAAAGGCTGACAACTACATGCCTATGAGCCCTATGTGTGTTTCCGCTCCAAAGCAGATAATCAACCCTAGGACACACCCCCTAACTATAGCCAATGGTTACAGAACCAATTCCCCCAGCAGCTGTTCTCTGGATGACAGCGGCTACATGAGGATGTTGTGTGGCTCAAAGTTCTCTGCTGATAGCTCTGATGGAAAATTGACTAATGGCGAGTACCTCAACATGTCTCCTGTAGATTGTGGGTCTGTCACACCACCAGACTACTATCTTAGCCCCATGGGTGTGGAGCAATCTCCATGCCTGAGACAGCTACACTCATTTAACTCTTTGCCACGCTGTCACAAGCCCCAGCAGACGAAAAAGGATACAGAAGACGACCAGTATGTCGTCATGAACCCTCAGAGTAACAGGATAATAGAAGAGACAGGAACCACAGCATCTCCCCCTGTCCTATCCCCTCTAAGACAAAACCGGACAGAGAGCTTTATTCACAGGCATAGAATTAACAGGCCCACCCGCCTCTCTCTGGACACACTTCGGACATTACCCAGCATGAACGAGCATCCCCTCCCCACTGAGCCAAAAAGCCCTGGTGAGTACATTAACATAGACTTTGGGCATATTGTTGAAAGCAGCTCCCCGCCCTCTACTGCCTCCTCAGAAAGCCCAGCCTCGTCCCTAGGATCCTCCAGCGGTCAGAGGCAGTCCCCCCTGTCGGATTACATGAACATAGATGTAAACTCACATTCACTCAAAACTGGAGATGCGGCCCCATCTGACACTTTTGAGGCCCTGCCAGTACGGACGTCCTGCCCTGCCCACTCCGAGGAAGAGGAAGAGAGGTACCACCTTACAGCACAGGTGGCACCAGTGGGCCCAGTTGGCAAAGCTAAAGATGATTACACAGAGATGACGTTCAGCGTGCCTGCTTCGCCTCCACAGCCTGTCTCTCAGCCCTCAGAAGGTGGGCAAACCACCAGCCCATCCTCCTGTATGCAGAGGCTGGCTATGGATGAGAGTGTGGGAGTGCCCACTGTTGATGCGTTTCTGCTGTGCCATAACACTCTGGATTTGGTGAATCCTGACCGGGGCGCAAAGGTGATCCGTGCGGACCCCCAGGGACGCCGACGGCACAGTTCAGAAACATTCTCCTCTACCACCACAGTTACACCAGTTTTTCCCTCCTTCGTTCATGATACTAGGCGGCATGGTTCGGCCTCTGTGGAGAACGTGTCTGTCTCTGTGAAGAACAGTGAAGGATCAGATGAAGAGTACAACAGTCCAATGTGCAGAGAGACATCGGCTGGCTTTCAGAACGGACTAAACTACATTGCCTTAAACTTGATGGATGGGGGACTTGCCAGCTGTGATTCGCTTGTGAGGTTCAAAGCTGCCAGCTGCTGTAAAGAGGGCATCAATGGAATACATGTCAGTCCATATGCCAGTCTTGGGTTCAAGGAAACGGCAACAACAGTAAAAGGTAAGCTTTGCATGCAGATTTATGTAACACCCAGTGATGGCATTTTCTTGCATTGTGTATGTTTATTTTAATGTGGAAGCTGTAATAGATTTGTTATTGCATACTGGCAGTTTTATTTTCCTAAATATAATGAACAGATCATTAATGCAGTTGCATGTAAACTTCTAAACTTATCTTATTTAAAAATACTTTTACTGTGTTGTAGTGAAATATCTGATTGCGTAGGCTTTATGCATTTTTGTTATTTAAAATGTCTATCATGCGTCTAATGTTATACATTATCGCATTATGACAAAATATCATATCGCGTGGTTATGCTTTTTGCTTGCTGCACGTAAAAGTTAACATGGCATATCTGCTTTTATTATTCATATTTACACTATATTACCTTCCGACTAATGCTTGCTGTAGCTCTTTTAACGTCAGTGATGTAAAAGGATCTAAGAATGACTCAGCTCTGTACAACATGAGGTTTATTTATTTATTTTGACACTAAAATAACAACTGCGCACCAGATTAATGTTCCATATGATTGATTTCCCACTTATGTGTGAGAGTTAATTGAGCAAGTTGGTGTGTCAGAATGATGTAAAAGCCTCTTTAAAAGCTGTGGCGCAGAATTTATTTTTAGAGGCTGATCACTTCATCCGTGCCTGCAGGATCGTTTCGGATGAAAACAGTGCAGCTATGCCTAAAGGGCTGTCTGGGTTGTATTTTCTGGGGGATGGGGGATGTAACCCCCAAATAATCAAAACTAGCAGTTGCAACCTCCCCAATATTTCTAAAATGATTAATGAATGCATATGTACAGTTGACACTTTAACCCCCCTCCCAACCTTTAAACCAAATGTACACCTTTGACATTAAGTATATTAGCATCTCTAGACCAATATTATGTATATTCTAAGCTTGCACGCTGAAATTCACATTTTAAATGGCGGATCGTTTTAAAGGTGCATTGTGTAACTTTTAGAATGATAACTTGACGGAAGTGCAATATAATTTACATAACTATATTATCAGTGGTGTATAAAGATCTTACAAAAATAGCTGCATTGTTTTTGTACCTTAGAATGACATCGCGGGTTCCCTTACATGGAAGTAGCCATTTCGCGCATAAATGGACGAACTGTTTTATAGAGTGCGTTTTGTCACTACATTGTTTTAAACCATGCGATGTTTGTCCTGTGGTGGACATGCGTGAGCGGTAGACTGAGCTGTTGGTTGCAATCATAGATTGTATAAAACATGGACATAGTGATCGTGACCTCAACCGCAGGTTTTTGAAGAGTGTTTTTGAGGCCAAAAGCGGGGAGAGCCGATAGTCACCATCATGGCAAACGCATCACCATGTGTCATTCCCGGATAACCAAAAATGGTAAAATAGAATGTTGGTGGGCTGAATGGACAGCAGCAGCAATCCACCTATCACTTGCGGCCACCCCCTTAATTATGCAGAACGTTAAGGCTTAAAGGGACACAAGGCAGCATTTTTGTGTTAATAAATCATCTTCGTAAGTCGGTATATGGTTAAATGACTCATTACCGGACGAATGAAGTCTCTCTAGCCCGCCCCTCCCATCTGTAGGAAGAATTCCCCACTTGCAACTTCGCTGTATCCGACCCGGTGTCCTTCAGTCTCGCAAAGTCTCCGATATCGCGAGAAGCAGTATCACTTTACAGCAAACAACACAGAGGCAGGCGAGCTAAACACGGCTAGCGATTGTTGCAAATGGCAGAGCCGGGGAAGAAGCATCGAAAACCCTTGACGGAAGGGAAACCTAACTCGATTGGAAATAAGCTGATAAACTTGGTTCCGAGGGGGGAGGGACAACAGTTCGTTTTTACAACAGTGTGTTTGAAAGCATTTACTTTCAGACACTAGGGGGAGCTCGTAGAGAAATATTATGCAGACTTGCCTGGTTTCCCTTTAATATAATTTAAACAAATGAGTTACAAAAAAATCACCCCCCTCACAGTTGTTATGAAGAGCAAATTAGCTATATTGACCAAAATCACTTTTTGTACCAGCCTGTAAACATATTATTTCTGCTGTAAAGTTGGGCATTATAACATGGGTGTCTATGGGGATTGACTCTGTTTTGGAGTCAGCCTCTAGCTGCCAGTCGATGAATTACAGTTTAAGTCATTTCCGTCTTTGAGAGATTGGAAGGTTGCCCCTTGGTTGCGATTTACAATCTCACCGCTAGATGCTGCTAAAAATGTACACAATGGACATTAAACAGTTCGAATGGATTTCGATTGGCTGTCAATGTTTTATCGATCATAAGCTTGATCATCAATAATATTTCTGAAAGTAATTTTGACGATATTGTTCCTCTGTATAATTATAGTTATAGTTTTGGCATGGGTGCCTTTATTCTTTTAACTTGTCATTAGGGCTGTAACGATAAATCGTGTGTCCCATTAAAAAGACCTGTCTAAAATCAATTCTGAATCGCAAGGCTGCGATTTTTTTGTTTTATGCGCAGCTTGTGCGTGTACTATGGCGTTTTGGTCAGTAAGAAGTCTTTATCAATCTAAAATCATTATGAGTCGGAGTCGTTTATAAAGTTCATTTAAAAAAGCAACACTCATTAAACAAAATCATTTAAAATATTCTTTATTATCATGAAAATACCTGAAACAATCCGAGGGATGGCGATATAAATATTCTTCTAGACATTTCCTGGAATAGTGTTTGTAATGCTACTTCTTCTGTGGCACAATTGGAGTTTTTGCACGAGAGCGCCCTCTGGCTTTTGGATGTGGCGGCATTTCACCGTAATTCATTCAAATTCATGCATTGAGAAAAAGCGCATTTGCACGATTAATCGTGACAGCCCTACTTGTCGTAAGTCTGAACAGGCCTTTAGGGTTTATTTGTCCATACTGAGCCTTATTGTATGTTAAAATGATCATGTTTGTATGTTGACTGTAGAGTAAGAATGACTGTGAGGTGTGGCTGTTATGAAAGGATGTTAATGTGTGCTAAAAAGATTGTATGTCAATATTGAATCCAGTAAAAGAGGAAACGAACCTAATATTTGCAAATACACACACACACACACACACACACACTCTTCTGAAAACGTGACACAATTGCAACGTGTCACAAGGCGGTAGCTTAACAGTAGCTCTGATAAACAAGCAAATCAGTTGTTTATCAGTTGTCAGGTAGATGGTTTCAGAGCTGGAATGCAGAACATGTGCAAAGGTTGTTCGAGGAGGTGAAGTTGGCTTGTTTTTCCAACCTGCCAGGTTTCTGTTAAGAAACTGTGCACTCCTTGTTTTTCAGCAGCATGTGAAAAACAGAGTTGTTTTTGTGGCTAAGAGATAAACAAGTAGGAGACACAGATCCGCACACGAATGGAATTTATGCTCAAAATGAGTAGGAAGATATGAGGTACATGTATGTTTATGCGTTTAGAATTTAAATTCTATCTAAATCAATTTATACATTGTCTTGAAATCGAACCCTTGACTTTCCATTGCAGGTGCAGTGCATTACCAGTTGAGCTATAGGAAAGTGTAGAATTAGTTTGTGTGTATATATGGAGTACCCTACACTTTAGTGAAACTCTTAACGCAAGGACTAAATGTCAACGTGAAGGATTCAATCAAAGAAAAAGCATTTGCATTTGAAGGACAGAGCGTCGCTCACAAGTCTGGTAAATGACACTTTGTAAAAGAGACACGAAACAGAAGCCTCTCGAAATAACACACACCACAGAAGGCTCAATTATGATCTGTGAGGTGCTTGTTATGGTGTTTGTATGTGAAGCCAATCTCGAGGAGAGCAGGTGTTTTGCCTTCCTCTGTTTACCTCCGTAAAGTGGACAGAGCAAAAGACATAGCTGCAGGCAATGGAAGCTCTAGAACAGTGGGAGGAGACCACGGAAAAAAACTCAAACAAACATCCACACGCACCCACTAGCGATCAGCCATCCAGCCCCATTATTGGTCACAACCAACATTCCAGAAAAACAAAAGAGACTCTTATTTGTGTCGAAAGGCCTGATAGGAACTTGCCCATGTACGGGGCCCATCAGCAGGGAAGAGATGAGAGTATGGATAGGCTGTAGTATGTTTACTACACCGGCGTCTGTCCTGCAGCGCCACATTCCACTCGTTCCCTTCACCCTTTACTCTTAGATGCAAATGTGCAAAAGTTTGTGAATGGGAATCATGTTTTTGGTTGAAAAGCATTTAGCACACACTTTTATTCATTTGAAAATATACATACCTCAGCAATCCTGTGCAAGGAGGATGTTTGACTCACTTAGCAGCTTTATGATAGAGCTTAATCATGTTTATGGATTTATTGCTTTTTGTCACGCTTTGTCGTGTTTATTTCTGTATTTTCACGTGTACGTCCTCACCGAGTCATGGAACGCACACACACACGAACACCGATGTGTTGTAAATCAGATTGGTCACCTATGGCCCGGCCTTGGATATAGAGAGTTGTAGAGATCAGCACTATGTTTGACTTCTATGCCATTTGATATGTCTTCAAATGAATTTCCTTTTCCTTCTATCCCTCTTTTCTTTCATAATACGACTGCAGGAGAGAGTAAACACTGTCTTATTAAAAATTTATAATTAGGACATCCCGAGATCTCCTTCCAGGGATCTGTGCTTGTCGGTGTTGGGCTCCTAGAGAAGCCTTCCCCCTTGAGATTTGTGTGTGTATTAGTGTGAGGGGCCGGACCGGCAGATGGCGGGGGCCGGGGTCGTGCACCTGCCATTCCGAGCAGTGCACAGTGGTTATCGGGCCCATCAGAAGCCCTGACAATACACTAATGATTACTGACCATCTGCTACCCTGCACAGCACAGAGACAGACAGATAGGCACGGAGACAGATATAGAGAGATGCAGTCAGATAACAAGTGAAAGCAGTTAAAACAAGCTTGAATTAAATGTGTGATTTCTCTTTTGTCACACATAGTCCCGCCCCTTTTCGATTTGATAGACTCGATTTAATTGAAAAGTACACCATTGATAAAGAGGAAGTGTCCATTAATATGTCTTTTGTACTGTGGCCTTTATTTCTAGAAAACACCACAAAACGCACACCTGCCCCTGTTTCTTGAATCCCAGTTTATCATCGTTCTCCTCCTGTCTGTCTTTCTTCCATCATAAGTCTTTCACAAATATGTAATTTCTATAATTATTTTCATATTTGAGAGATTACCTTCATCCTGTCTCTGTCTTTGGCAATCACCAATCATCACACTGACTTCGCCTCTCTCTCTCTTTCTCTCTCCCCCACCCCTCTCTTCCTGTCCTCCTTCACCTCTTGGTCTTGTTGTTGTTGACTTTGTAACTACCTGCTATTGTTGCAGATTTGATAGTGTTAAACTAGTCCAAGATGTTCTGCTGAAAGCTCTCGCCGTTCCCCACTTTTAGCAGCACAGATAAGGCGGATTACACATTGCCACAGATTAGACATTGTTGAGCAGCTTTATTTGGCGTTCAAGCAAGTGGCATACACATAAACACATGGGTGAATCACATGAAACATGTCCAGTTCAAATATCGCTCCCGAATGAATAAGAAATTACAAAAAAATTGCTTACAGGAATTGATGTGAAGTCGATGTGATGTAAAGTAGACTTTATTTTCAAGGCAAGTAAGCGAATTCATGTTACCATAATGGCTCAATGACATGACGTTAATTATTTTTGTGTCCATGGTTCAATTAAATGTAAAAGGGTTAAAATGTTTAAAAAAAAAAGATAACTTGCATACATTCTCTTTTTTGAGGACCAAGTCTAAAATTTCTGGTTTTATTTCAATTCGAAAGAACATTTTGGGGGATAAATTGCAAAAATGTCAATGTGGTGTAACTGGTCTGTGTCAATTGGTGAAACTAGTATTTTTTTATGAAAATATAAATATATTCATAGTTTACTGTTATTTGATTTTTTACATACATTTTTACATCAATGGTCAAATATTATTTAGAAAACAGAGCTGTTTGCAGCATATGTCAGGACAAATATTACAAAAATGCATTAAAATTTACATTTAGAAATAACTAATAAAATTTTATTTTAATATTATTATTATTATTATTATTATTATTATTATTTTTTTGATTACATTCACATGCCATCAAGGTGAATAAAATATTTAATATTTTTTATTCTTTGGCGCAATTGGCAGTTACACCATTTGACATTTTCAGGTCCATTCAGTCTTAACTTTCATAAAAATGGTGCAAATGTAATTTTTTATTGCATAAAATAAACATAAATACACTATGTACATTGAAATAAACCTGATGCGTGCTATTAAAACAAGGTTTTTTTAAATAATTTTTTAATTTCCCATCTTGCCAAACTGTTTTTTTAACACCAAAGAGTCATTTTCATTATTTTAGTACAGTGTCAGAAATAAAGGTACAAAAGCTGTCACTGGGGTGGTACCCTTTCAAAAAGTTTATTTTTGTATATTAGTACCTCCAAAGGTACTTTAAATTAACATATTGGTACCACAAAAGTACATATGTGTACCAAAATTGGAGGGGGGAATCTAATAAGAATGACTATTCAAAGGAATCATAGATAAACATCACAGTAATAAGAATTTGGTGGACAATGCATGGCTCAAAAATGTCTATTATATTTTGCAATGCGTATGTATATATTTTTTCTGAGGAGAAATCATTTTTTTTACCTTGACCATGTGCTTCTTAGAAAACAACTGTGCAAGATATAGAAGGCTCTCTGTCCTTGATGTAAAGGTCAAACCTAAAACTGGACAACATCTGAGACTTACATAGCCACACAAATACAGTACATTCTCACTCTTCATTTAAGATTTTGTAAATATGTGTGTGTGTGTGTTCAGCACGTGGTAAAGAATAATGGGATGTGGCTGGTCTAAGAAAATATCATGTCAGATTTGCATACAGCGCTCTTTAGAAGCACGTGCCGTGTGTGGGAATAATTGCATGCCATGTGACATGATTCTGAATGAATGCTCTCTTTCTCCCCTGCTGGGCTAAGTGATCTCAATCTCTTTCTCTGTGTGTGTGTGTGTGTGTGTATGGGAGGGCGAAGAGGATGTGTTGTGATGCTCTACTGTCATGAAATGAATTTAAATGGCTCCTTGGGCTTTAGTATTGACTTCCATTAGCTTTGAAGCTTCTTTTGGGGTTTGTTAGCGAACTGGGATCTGCTGAACTTCTGGGCACACTTGATGATCCTTATTCGTGGAGTGTCATTTTTTTCCCATGTGGCTGCTGAGCTTAGTTGGTTTTGTTGAATGTAGTGTTATGAAATAATACTGTGACATATACACATGAAAAACATTTCAATATGCACTATATAAGCTCACACCCCAAGATCTGCCACATGTGTCGGTAATGATGTTGACTTTTCCAGATTGTCAGTCGCTGTCACTGTCAAGTTAGGGTTTATGATTTGATACTGAGCCAAGGGCCGTGCATACATCCATACATTTGTCCTAATGCGTACTGACTGTTAGCTTTTAGTCTTTATATTTTAAAGATTCACCTTTGATAATATATATTTTTTTAATGGATTAACGTTTGCATTTTTAAGCCATGCTCTGACATGCTGAGTGTGTTAGTAAACTGGGTGAAGCGAGTCATTCAAACTTTGTGTATTGTACAAGATTATCCGCTCAAAATAGGAGTGGCAGCCATGGTTAGTTGTAGTGTGTACATGGCTATAAATATTGAATCTAACAAACAATGTTTGTTATTGTATTGTTGGTAACAAGTTGGCATTCCTATTTGATCCGAGATAGAAATCAGATGCCATGAGATCACTGTCTGCACTCCCATTGGTACCACCACAACGTGTCGCTTTTCATTCGCATTTGCTGCCAATGACAGTAAAAATACAAAAAATACTTCAAGGGAGAGAAATGAGATCATAGAAACAGATGACCAAAACTGGTCAAGGTCTGTTAAAACTTATACCCATCCTTATGATTTGTAAACCAGGCATTGGCAAATTAATGAGTAACACTAGCACATGTTTACAATTCAGCTTTATCAGCTGTTTTTCTGTCTACTGTTAATATATAGTAGCTTGTGCGTAAGCATTTGTGTGTGAGAACAGTTGCAGGTCTCATGCGTGTGAGAACGCAAGATTTTCCCGGGGGCTAAATTTAACCTGTGTGAAATAAATAAAAAATGACTCTCAGGACAAGTGTGTGGATATTTGGAGGAGGGCAGCGGGTTCACGGGCTGTTAACTTTTGGTGGTACAGTGGGTTCCAGAAGGGTACAGTTACTTTAAATAACTAACAGTACTGATTTGTCACGATGTTCATTGATAAGTGATAGGAATTATTATTATTTGTTTGTTTTACTAAAATAGTATTTATTAGCATTGCAAATGAGCACAATAGCAGTATGGAGGAGAACACTAAGGGATAGTTGTTCTTATTCACAGCTCATTCATCTCTCTCTCTCTTCCTCTCTTTGAGTGGTTGTCCCATGACCTCATTGGTCTTTATCCTCCGGTGCTCATCTGAGTTGTTTTATTCTCCTCATCCGGATCGGAATGGGACATCCATGGAATTGCCAGGCTTCCTCTTGCATAATTAGCTCTGTGAAATTTAAGCTGCCTCTCTGACCTCAACACTCACATGATTCCGGCTCCATGGCATCAGTGTAAATGTGAGAACCAGCGAGGAAAAAGAAAGAGAGATCTCTCTCTCTGTTTTGAGTCTATTAATACGCCTTACGAAAGCAGACCACCTGACATGTCACAACCGTGTGTGGGTACGAACAGTCAGTGTCCTATATTTCTTTAATCAATACTGTGTCCTGGTTTAGAAGTTGTTGTGTCACTGAAGATGAGGTCAGGTCATATAATGTGATTATCCAATTAATAGTGACTATAACCTAGATTTACAAAGCTTTAGGCAATGCAACTTTTTGCAGTCTTGCAAACTGTGTTGTTAACGTTTGATTAACAGTATACATTTTATTTATGCTATAAACTTGCCTGTATATTGTTAATATAGGAACGACTGAAGAACTTTTTCATAACATGGCGGATTGAATATATTCATCATATTACACAGCCTTAAGTGCATTTTTTTTACACAAAATTAGAGGTGCACGGGTATGTCGGCCAATGATCGGTATTGTCGATGAAAGCATTTTTTACACTTTAAAAACAGTCGATATATCCTGACAGTCAAAAGAGAGCAAAATGCAACGATTTTGAGCTCTGTGTAGGGATGCTCAACGATTAATCACGATAAAATCTATGGCGAAATAAAAGTTTTATTTACATCATACACTGAAAAAAGTGATTCATTGAATTTAATCAATTTTTTAAGGTAAGTGGTTGCAATCAATTTTATTTAAGCTACATTTAAACAAAAGTTTTATATTTTATTTTACTTTACTAATCTTTTTTGTTTAAATGTAGCTTAAATAAATTGATTGCAACCACTTACCTTAAAAAAATTGATTAAATTCAATGAATCATTTTTTTCAGTGAATATGTGTGTGAAGTTCTGTGAGCTGTGTATAATAGTTATGTATATATAAATATGCACACATGCATGTATAATTTTAAGAAAAATATATATTTATATATTAACTATTTATATATAATATAAATTATACATAAATATACACATGCATATACACATGTAAACATTTCTTAAATATATACATGCATGCATGCGTGTGCATTTATCTATACAAAGTTATTATACTTCACACATATATGATGTAAACAATAACTTTTATTCGGCCATAGATTAATCGCGATTAATCGTGATTAATCGTTAAGCATCCCTAGCTCTGTGTATAGAAAATGTTAAGAATCTTCAAAATTTTATTAATGAAAGTTAATATAACCACCAAATCATCGGTATCGGCCGATATCAGTCTGAATCGGCTACCGTATGGGTAGACAATTTTACCATTTTCGTTTTAAAAGCATATTCAGACACGCTTACCACTTTTGTTTATGATCTAAGCCCTTGTGTGGCCATTGATGTTATTGTTGCATATGTGGTTTTATTATTGCCGTTGGTGTTTTTTTATGAGTTTGGCTGTCGGGTTTTTTGCCATCAGTGTGAGAAGGCGGTGTAAACATGTTTTTCCCAGAGTCTGTTAAGTTGAAAGGAAAACAGGAAAGCACCTACTCTTTCTCTCTCTCTCTCTCTCTCTCTCTCTCTCTCTCTCTCTCTCTCTCTCTCTCTCTCTCTCCCTCCCTGTGTTTACTAGTTGGCCGTTAGCAAACAGATCTGTCAGCACTTAACTGGAAGAGTAATACCTCGTAATATAACACAAAGGGAGGTATCAAAGAACAGGAAAAGATGAGGCACTTTACGACCGTGAAAGCGCTTGACCTCTCGCCGGCCCCCTCTTCCCTGACTTTACCCAGCTCTCTGTGTGAGAACGCAAACCCTACTGACATTCACGGGAGTAACGGCCAGCTCACTGTGTGTCGGAGTGGATGTTGTGATATCGAGCTCACATGCGGAAGTGTTTGGAATGTGTGCGGGCAGTCCAGATAATGGGAGCGATTATGGCGTGCCGTGTAGCCGATGGCCGTGAATCAAGGGTTTGTTAAGTGTGTGAGAGCGAGTCTCGCTGTATGAAAACACTTCTTGTTCTAGACGGATGAAAAGCAAGAGGAGCTCATAGGGGGCGGGGCTTGTGCACGGTCGAGTAGGAAAGGCCCGCAAGGGGTTTGTGTTAGAAGAGACTTCCGCCCGGTGTGAGGCATTCATGCACATGAAACCTCACAAACAAGCACAAGGGGTTGGATGTCAGGATAGCGATCTAGACTCTAAATAGAGCCTAAAAAGAAAACCAAACATTAGTCTATTTTAATAATACATTCTCCTATACTGTTGGTTTGGCTAAACTTTTCAGTTTTTATTTATGCCTTTTGATTGGTTGTCACATTTACTTTAACCATTAAAATGTACATGTTTTTATTATTAAATAACACCTTTTAGATGAATATTAATGACCATCTGAGGCTGTTTTGCGCTGTGTTTGTGTGTGTATATCAGAGAGAGAAGGGTGTATGACATACTCGAACGCTGTTTCCGTCAGCTGCATAGTGCTAAATGCCAGCGAGTGTTTCCCTGCGTCTCTCTGAGCACCTGTCACGTCTGTTGCTCTTACCGAAAGAGCATGCATTCCTTACTTGGTAAAAGAGACGAGGACGGACAGATCGAGAACAAGAGAAAGAGAGGGAGAGAGAAAGAGCATGTAACCTTTTATGCCCCTTAAGACCTCATCTCATTCCAGGACAAATCATATACGGATGGTCATGGAAAAACACACCGGTCCGTGTAACCAGGGGAGATTTTCCAGACAGGCAATACGATAATATTTCCGAAAACTGCTGCAACATTGATGAATGCCCATTTATGGCTGTTTGCGAATTGTCGTGCTAGTCCTAGGGAACATTGTGTTTTAATAGCATGTCCTTCTTTTCTCTGTCTGGATATTTATGGACATCGAAATTAATGTGTTTTCCCTTGTCTCTTTTCTTTTGTCTGTTCCAGACTAAACAAGAGCCAGTCTGCCCCCTTCAACCCCATCCCCGTCTTTCACAATAAGAGCGAGAGATGTGCGGAGGAGAGGTGCTCGTGTAGACAGATGGACCACGTTGCTGCTGCTTCAGCCCTTTGCTGATCTTCGACCCCCAAATGCATTCGAACGGCCGTCGTCACGGCAACACGGACACTTGACCCCGGTGCGAGTCGCGATGCTCGCTCAAAGACAGAGAGGCGGGACTTCCTGTTCATCTGTGACTCACTACAATCTCTTCCCTTTGGATGCAGAACATTCGTGTTAAGGACTTTTTTCACCGGTTTTGGAAAGAGCTCTGGACTTTGAGTGGCCAGTGTCCCTCTAAACCTGTGAACCAAACCTGGAAAGAAACATCTGATGTGCACACACACACACTCACACTCACACATACAGTCGTATACATGTTGCACATGTCACTTATTTATTTAATTGTGTGCATATGATGTTGTGTGTTTGTGTGTGTGTGCATGGGTGGTTGCAACACAAAGGTGGCATTTCAGAAATTTGCTCAACAATTCGAACTAAGCAGTCACTTGAAAACCCTACCTCAGAACGAGCCAGGTTATGACTTACAAAAAATTATATATCTATATATTGAGAAACTAATTTATTTTTACAAGTGAATGTTTTCGTAAACACCAATCCAAAGCCTTACTGACTGTACTGTCGGAACAGTGTTTCATGGAGGACATGCATTATGGACTTGCATTCACTCACAAGAGTCTCAAAGATTAACTGTTTGCCATGGTAACTGAATGTCTTGTACTGCAGCGGAAGAAGATGGTGAATGCCCTGGCTTCCGCTGCAATCAAAGATCTCATAATATATTATTGTTCTATTCTACACAGATATTTAAATCATTTTAATATAATATTAATATTTATCTGAGCTGGTAACGGACCGGATGGGCGGCCATCTGCTGCCCGGCACATACTGTATGCAAAGCAGGCTTCCAGAGTAGAGGAGTTATCGAAACGAAGCCACAACACGCAAACCCTTACGGTACACAACATGCTACACGAATGAGCCTCAGGTTAGAGCGAGGACCACCTCACCAAGCCTAGGCACGCTAGCACACTTTAAACCCACCGTTTTTGACCCTAACAACCCAAAGCCTCTCTCCGCCTTACACCCGCACCCGCCGGCTTGGTGTTTAAGTCAGCGACCGCTCCTCCGATCGACCAGCGGCAGGAGCGGGCAACGAATGAGAGCGATAGGTTTCACGTGGGTCGACACCAATACTGCTGCTCCCTACCGTCAAGACAGGGAAAGACTCGTCAGAACCAATGCTTTGTCTTGCACTTACAAACTCCCTAGATTGTAACACAAGACACTTTTGAATGTAGAGTATTCCGGAGATCTCCGCAAAAGGAGACGTTTGGACAAAACGCGCTTGAACATCCACAAACAAACTGATTACAAAGTACAGTTTAACACAAGCGATACAAAGTACACACGACTTGACTTAAGTATATGGAAAACATTTGCCTAGAAATCTGTAAATAACATGTAAAGAGATTGCAACTGATGTTTTTAAGTTAAAGATTATAACTTATGTTTTTTGTATGTATATATATATATATAAATATACTGTACGTGTTCGAATGAATTTTCCCCAAACTAAAGCACTAATGAAGGTACTCGCCAAAGGCTAAATTCGGCCCGGCGATTTTCTTTTATAACTCTTCAGTACGTTTTGAAAAGTATGTACACTGTACAAAAGAAATGCCACTTTGATGATATTTGATAATGCTATGATATATAAAAAACGAGAAAAAACTGATAAAATTAATTTGTAGAATAATACTTGATATTACAAGTAAATCTTGCTACATAGGTACAAGTTGACAAACGGCATATGCAATATTTACATTTTTTTAAAAGATTAGTTTACAGAAAGGAACCAAATGTATAAATACTGTGTTAATATATTTAAAACCTTAAAACGTTTTTTTTGCTGTACACATTTTTCTGCCAACTTTAAATGGGAAAGTGTTTTTCATGATTTGCTATTGAATCCTAACAGTAATTTCAGCAGTGTTCTCAAGCGAATGCTGTTTCTCAGTATGGAAAGGTTAAATAGGCCTATTTCAATGCCTGAGTTTTTTCCTGTGTCTTCCATTGTATATACGTCATATTCTTTGCATTGTGATGCTACTTAGAAGTGATAATTTAAACTTAGTGTAATTAGCATTGCTTTAGAAACTGTATTGATTCTGAATAGCCACATGCAATAAAAAAGTAACATTATTTAAGAACCTCTGTGTCTGTTTTCGCCTCTGTTTCACCACCTAAACATGACAGCACTTGTGATGACTTCCTCCAGCAGATGTCTTCGTCTTATTTTAAGGAGTGCTTATCATCTGAGAAACATCCCAGACATGTCACACACATGCTCTCATGTGAAGCTTCAGTGATGTTGAAACCTCAAGGTGGCTGTTTGGTTAATTGAACACAGACTAAACAAATAGCCCGAGTGTTTGTGAAGATACACAGGGGGTCATGATAGCTGCTGTGGTTTATGACAGACGGACTGACCCAGAATACATAACCGACTAAAGGGATTATGATTTTTGGCGCCCTAAACCATACGACGAAGGATTATTAATTCTCAAGCCCCTGCTAATTAAAATGGTAATTAAGTTTAGGGGAAGATAAAATTGGATGTGGTTGGGGGCAAAAACCCAAATAGGCCTGGGATTCGTCCCTCTGGTTTACTGTAGGCTGCCTTTCTATATCAATAGTCATTCATATGCACGGTCAGTATGTCCTGACTGATTAGATTTATGTATGACCGAGTCAGCTTGCATGCGGTACAGTCTGACCGCCTCATATCTTCTCAAATGACATGTCCACGCATGTAATCGCTAGCGGTTTCCCATAAACGTATGCGTCAGTATGCAAGGACCAGAATCCGTAAGTGAATTTACTGGGAACTGTCAACCACGCCTAGAGTAGGCGAGTCAGACTAGTTTTTTTTTTTTTTTTTGGGAGATTAAACAAATGTGTGTGCGTTTGTGTGTGTGATTGAGACCAGGAAGGACCCAAGAGCCGCAAGTGAGACCACAGAGCGAGAGAAACAGCTTTTCTCAACGTGTTGACAATCCCATCATCCATCACAGCTCTTAGGCTGCTACAAATAGCTTGTTTGGACCAATTAAGCACACTAATTGATCTTATTAAATAATAAAAGGTAATGGATGACTGGAATCACTTTGTTGACAGGGGAATGGATGCTTAGGCCTGATGATTGAGGGTTTACTGTGAATATTGTGGTCATGTCACAACAGATCTGTGCTGCTAACTGAAAGGTTTCAGGTTTAAAGATTGCAAAGAGGATCTCTAACACTTGGAAAAAGTGTACTACGGTATATGTCATTTTAAAGCATAGACATCACCAGCTGCCCTTATCAGCATAATACCATATAGTACAATACAACAATACTTTTTAGAAATATTCAAATATTAAGGGCTCTATCTTACCCACGGTGCAATGCAGCGCAATGCACGACGCAAGTGTATTTTGCTAGTTTCCACCCTGCGCAATTATCATTTTCACGTTTAGCGCCACGTTGTTTAAATAGCAAATGCATTTGTGCCCCCTTTTGCGCCCATGGGCGTTCTGGTCTGAAAACGAGGTGTGTTCAGGCGCATTGTTGGCGCGTTGCTATTTTGAGGCAACTTAAATAGACTACGCCATTGACCAACTAAAACCTGCTCTAAAGTCTAAAGTCAATGGCGCAGTAATGTTTTTGGTTATTTAAAGAACGCATTAGTAATATGCGCCTATAAACGGGACAACAACGCGGGTTTGCTCATCACATACATGAATGCGCAGCAGCACAAAAATGCTTATAAATATGAAAGATTAAAGGATTGAATGTAAAAGATTATTATTGAGTCTCTTGGACATAAATGGGGACTAGTTATGAGACGTAGAAAGCGTAAAGAGCTGCTTTACCTGCAGCCTGGTAAGTAAATAAATGCTTTGCTTTAAACAAATGGATTTGTTTTGAAATGTTTTTTTTATATGCTACCTCACAGATTTATTGTATATGATGACTCTGTACCTGTGGATATGGTGAGATGAGAAACATTTTTAAGTAATGCTTAAAAAACTTGTGACGCTGTCCAAGTGCTGAAACGTGCGGAGAGCCGTTTGTAAATTCTTTATTTCCTGTTTGTTACAAATAAAGTATTTTTAAAGTACAAACCTTTTCTTACACACTTGTAAATAATTTTTTGATGATATTGGATAGCCATACATTTAAAGCAATTAAAAGCCTGCTTTTTTACTTCTATGACTAAAAGAAAAAGGGTTTTAAAGGTTTTAATAAAAAATAACAATTTCAATACAAGTGAAAAACAACACAATTATTTAACATTAATCTTAAACTGGTGGTCTTTTTCCTCCACTTAGTTTTTCAGTTTACAAAATCCGTCATCTAAATAGGTATTAGACATAGCACCAGCACAACTGGCTTTTAAGGGGGATGAGACATAAGACTCTCATTGGTTTATTGCACGTTACGCCCAAAATACCCCATTAATCATTAAAAAAATAAGACCAAACCCTTTTCGACCATGCGCTCGGCGCACAAACCATTTTTCCCATCGTTAAATTAGCAAAAGTGTATTCGGACACGCCCATTTAGACGTTGCACTGTGAGCTTTAGACAATGCGCTTAGATCGTTAAAAGAGGGCCCTAAGTATAGTTTGCATTTAGGCTAACAGGAATAACATGTGCAATTAAATTTTGCATTGTTGCAAAGCAACTTTACAGAAAATGCATTTTTGAAAAATAAATACAGAGGATAAAATAAGTATTGAACATCATTTGTTAGTAAATATATTTCTAAAGGTGCTATTAATATGACATTTTTATTAGATGTTGGTAACAACCCATGCAATCCACACATTCAAGGAAATCAAACCATAGATGTCCATGAATTAAGTAATGTGTGATCATGTACAATGACAAGGGCAAAAGTATTGGACTCCTGAAGAAAATGATGTGCAAAAAAGCCAAGACAGTCAGTAATAAAAAGCAATCCTGCCCATTATCATCCTGCTACCAAGGTGCCATGCAACAAACATCTCATGATGGGCAAACCCTAGACTCTCCAAAATAATGGTACAAGAAAGTATAAACAAATTTCCTTTGTTGTGTAAGTGTGTATTATTACATGTTGACATACCTCAAAGTGAAAGATGAAGCGAGTTATCGTCTCCAACGTAAATCTCTTTTCTTGGACTACAACAAACACACAGATTGTAAGCAACAGTTTACTTCCTGGGATTGGTGATGTAGACAAGACCGACATTATCATAATTCCTTTCGCTTCGGACTCACAGCCTGTAATTTAACTTCTGTAAGCATTGCATTGTGAGCGAATCTTTCAAACATGGTAAGGAGCGTCACATTTTCAGCTGACGTCAGAGCTATTCAGGCCAATCACAACGTACAGATTAGCTGGCCAATCAGGGACACAGACCTTTTCAAACTGTGCGTTTCAGGAAAAGAGTGAAATCTGGAGCTACAAAAATGTACAGTATATGGAAAATAATGTGTTTTTTAACCATAAACCACGCAAACACATTTTATTATACACAACACACAAAATAACTTTGTTTTTAGCAATGAAATAGGTTTTAAGTACACTTTTGAACCTAAAATGTGCACATTGGTCCCTAAAAGGTATACCTCAGAGGTACATATCTGTACCAAAATGGTACATATTAGGACCTTTTTAAAGGTACCATCCCAGTGACAACATTTGTACCTTTTTTTCTGAGAGTGTAACCCAAGCACACAGCTAGAGAAACTCTCAATTGGTTTCAGAGAAATAAAATAAAGCTGCTAGAATGGCCCAGCCAATCATCCGACTTGAATCCAATTAAAAATCTTTGAAAATAACTAAAGATCAGAGTTTATATAAGAGGCCCACACAACCTTCACTGCAAATGATGGGTCAAAATCACAAAAAAAAGCAATGAAAAAATAATCTATAGGGTTTTAGTAGCCAAACCATCTACATTAGGCCTATATCATTATTATTAAAATAATAAATAATATGCATTTATTAAAAATATATGGACACATTGATCAGAAAAGAACATAATTTGATATATAAATAATGCATTATTATATACAATCATTTATTTTACAAATAAAGATAACAAATAATAATAATAATAAAATGTACCATATAAATATAAACAATAGACTTTGTTAGATTTAGCTTTGAATTTGAAATTACAAAATGTCTATGTCTTTTTTCTTAATCAGGTTTTGCATAAACATTTGCTTGAGAGGGAACTCCATTGAGCATACAATGCTAAATAAGTCACATCACTAAAGCTTCATTTGTTTTACAATCACACCAAAAATTATTTACTCACTCTCATGCTCTAAACCTGTATAAATCTCTTTATTCTGTTGAACACAAAGGAAGATATAAGAGGATATAAAGGACGGAAAGCACACAGTAACAAATACTATGGAAGTCAATGGGTACAGTCAACTGTGTGCTTATACCATCATTCATCTAAATATCTTCTTTTTAAAGAAACTCACAGATTTAGAACAACATGAGGGTGAGTAAATGATGACTGAATTTTCCTATGTGGGTCTTTAAAGTCTTGGGGCCTCATTTATAAAGTATGTGTACGCACAGTTTTGATCGTAGAGTGTGCGTACGCAAAAATGCACAGCAATGTCCATATTTATAAAAACTGCCTTTGACGTGGAAAAGTGATTAGCACGTCAGGGTCTGAGCAGACGTACGCACTTTTGCTTGTCCAATTGCTGCAGGTTTTTGGCAATATAAGCCATTCTTGCTGCTCAAAATTGGGTTTAAACACTGACAAACGGTCTTTTATATGTATAGGACATTAATTAGGTATCGTTTAAAGACGGAGGTCTGAAACTGCTCAGCTGCGCACAAGTTCAAGATCATTTGCGATTTATAAATTTCACATCTGAAAGAAAGGGGTATGAGCATTTTCTGTGCATAAGTTCGGTTTATGACTCACACGTACGCATTTTTGATAAATGATCGTAAGATCAAATCTAGGATGGTTTCTACGCAGCATCTTATAAATGAGGCCCTTGGTGTAGTAGCCTGTCAGAGCTAAGCTGAGGTCACATCTATAAAGCACATAACAGTAACAGTGCTGATCTAAGGTCATTTTTTTGCTTATTATAACCTCATGAATACGTTTTTATTGCGCAATTAATCCTTGTTCTGCATTGTTAAAGCTGCATCGTGTTGTTCTACTTTAAAGCTGTAATAAGGTTAATAGCGAGAGCAACACTACGAGCCATTTGAGGGTTAAACTAATCATGTTAAGTGTTCGTATATGACATGTGTAAAAGTGCTGCATATTAAATAGACATTATTTGGTAAGACATAATCCCTGATTGATTATAAAAAGTACTGGAGGAATGAATGGTTCTTAAGGAATGAGGGGATTGCCTTATAGTTGTGTATAAATATGGTTTCAGACGTGCCACCATGCCTGCTGCTCATCATCGTCATGGAGATGCACTAGACTGTCATTACCAAAGTGGACCTTAATGCTGTTAGTGGGTGAGTGTAGAGAGAAGGTGGGCTTCCAATGCTCTTCGACTGTGAATAAGATTTATAGTGGGTCAATGATGTAAGGATTTCCAACAGGCCATGCATACAAACTGCACTTTTTGCAGACCTCTGAAACCGCAGCTATTCTCCAAGGTTTGGGTTTCATGTCAATTACCATTTAGAAGTAAATCCTCTTTAATGTAAATTATTATTTATTACATTGGTAATAATTTTTAGCAAACTCCTCATGACCAATAAAAAATTACATGGAAAGACTCAATTTGGTGTCCCATAAATGTTTAATTTTTTTATTTTCACGGCAAAAATGCTGTCAGCGTGAACCATGCTCAACTTGCGTCAACTGTTACTCCCCACAGAAATATGCCTTATATTTGCATATTTTCACAGCCAGTCAGAAGTATGTAACTGTTTAGGACGGAAACTGGTTTGTTCTGGCTTATTTTAAAGTACTTTTTCAGAACCAGAGGGTTCATATTTGTTTATTTGCTTTTGCCAGCAGATTAAATTAAATAATCAGAATACATGGATATGAATATATGTATGCTACAAAATGGATAAAAAACGAAATGTTTAAAGTTTTTATTTGGACAAAATTATTTGGCAAAGAGCAAACTACAGCATATCAGGGAATATAGGTTTTATTGGAATATACAAATGATACAAATAAAAAGCTTAAAGGAATAGTCTACTCATTTTCAATATTAAAATATGTTATTACCTTAACTAAAAATTGTTGATACATCCCTCTATCATCTGTGTGCGTGCACGTAAGCGCTGGAGTGACCAAAGTTAGAAGTGACCAAACACATCAACGTTTTTCCTATTTAAGACGAGTAGTTATACGAGCAAGTTTGGTGGTACAAAACAAAACGCAGCGCCTCTCCAAGCGGATCCAAAAGAGGAACTACACTCCATGGCGTAACAGCACTCTTGGGAGTACTTGGACTCGGCGCAGTAACACCCTCCCTCTCCCATTATGAGAGTGAGAAGGGGAGCGGACTTTTCAGGCGAGTCGAAGTACTCCCAAAAGTGCTATTACGCCATAAAATATAGTTCCTCTTTTAAATCCGCTTAGAAAAGCGCTACGTTTTATTTTGTACCACCAAACTTGTTCGTATAACTACTCGTCTTAAATAGGAAAAACGTTGATGTGTTTGGTCACTTCTAACTTTATCTCTAAATGGTACCATTGAATGAATGGGGCTAAGCTAAATGCTATCGAAGCGTCACAGCGCGCTCCAGCGCTTACGTGCACGCACACGGATGATAGAGGGATGTATCAACAATTCTTGGTTAAGGTAATAACATATTTTAATATTGAAAATGAGTAGACTATTCCTTTAATGGAAATTAAGCATACATTTACTAAATTGAATCTGTTATTAAAGGGCCCCTAATGTAGGTGTTTTCAGCAATATTAAAATAGTCTCTGATATCCCCAGAATGTGTCTGTAAAGTTTCAGCTCAAAATACACCACCGATATTTCATTATACGATGTTGAACATGGCCATTTGTGGCTGCAGTGAAAAATGTGCTGTATCTGTGTGTGTCTCTTTAAATGCAAAGAAAACTTCTGTTCCCCTCCCCATATGTAAAGTAGGGGGTAAAGTGCTTAAACATGCGCTTTGGACTACATCCAAACAGGTGTCTCTGCCAGAAGATTGAACTACGCAATCATAAGGCGGAGTCTGTGAACGGTCATGGGTGGGGCGTAATCAATGTGACATCACATTGATAGGGGATATCCAAAAGCCTGTTTTGTGTGACTGTTGAGGTATAAAGGAGATTACACAAAGAATAATAGATGGATTTGTATAACAGGATGTTTTTGCACACACACTGGTGACTCATTTTCTGCCAGAAACACATTTAAAAGTGCATTTTTAGGTTAGGGGGGCTTTAATATTGGCTAATTCTCTTTTGTAGTAATATTTGTTGCTATTCTCCTGGTACTTCTCCTTAAATTCTTCCCAATGCTTAGCTTTAGTTTATGATGCAAACCCAATGGTGCATCATGAATACAAAGATTTTAATGCTGTATATCTTTTAAAAAATATATTTGAATATGAAGTGAAGACAGCAGGAATAAGAAGAGTTCAGATGCAAAATCCTGTCAGTGAGTCTGACATGTTTACTTGTAAATTAGCATTTTTTATCAGACTGGAATCTGCCAACAAACTGTATTTCTGAATTGCTTTAGGCTGGGATTAAGTGGATTTAAAGCTAAAGTATTTAATGAATGTTAAATACATGCCAAGAGCATTTGGTTAATATCATTATCCCATTTTTGATGGAGGTGAAGTTTAGCGGCTTTTGCATCTGAGCTTCTCATGTGTATATCATGTATGCACACCCATAATTACCAAGTCTTTAAAGGAGAAGTCTATATTCCTATATTTCATCACATATATGTAGTTGATAGTGCTGCCATCATATGTACTAACTCCATATAAAAAATTAAAGCTTTTAACTGCTACAGTAACAGTGAAATGCAAGACTACATATTCTGAACGTTCTTAACGGGGGCGGGTCTTCAGGCGAGATGATTGACAGTAGATGATAATGTTCTTTTATTAAAAGCTGCACAGGATAAATTTGTAGTTCTTACATCCACATACTGCACAGGTTCTAGTCATCTTTTATTGAGGGTTTTGGTGATTTCCCCATCAGAGACGGTAAAAGCGGAGTTACTGTTTGGTTGGGTTCATCTGCTGGCTAACTTTAAGTTGATTTGAGAGCAGGTTGAGCGGTAAAAGAAGTTATTAGGCTTGTTCGACTTCATGCGGTGCCGCAAGAATCGACAGCCGGATGACGTCAAAGTACAGCGAGAGCGATTCGCAAAATCATATGGAGGAGTTTGCTTTAAAATCGCTCTCGCAAAACTTTGCCGTCATTCGGCTGCCGGTTCTTGTGGTGCCGCATGAAGTAGAACAAGTCTGAAGGCTGCATCGATCAATGGTTAGTGGGTGGAGCTAATGACTCAGTTTCGCGCAATGCATTCTGGTTAATTGAGTCCATCAAAGACCGTTACGAAAATTTGCTTCAACACACTATCAATCTAATTTTTCGAAATCGTACAAATTTCTTTTTTTCTCATGTAAAATGCAAAATGGAAACAATTTACCCCTGATAACAGGATAAAATGTGTAGGGTTCAATTCCGCTTTAAGTGTAAGCTTAAAAACATATACCATCAAAACAGGTCTTGATAAATAGCATTTGGATTATGAATTATTTGTCTTTTTTATCTAGTACAAATATCCAAACATAGATACATATAAAGCAAAATGATTTAAGATATAACAGTAAGTTTTGTTATCTGAAACATGTATCTGTAGCTAACCATCATTCATGCTTCCCGAGGACCAGCAAACCATCAAACCAGCATCTTATGCCAAGGACCAGCAAACCATCATCTCATACTGGTCCCAGCACGTAAAACATACCTTATGCTGAGACCCCAGCCATACCTTCTCGCAATATATCAAACTGCCACTTGTATATTTAAATCAGCAAATTTACTTCATTTTAGTTTAACTAGTTGCTCTCTACGGTGGGTGCATACAAAGGTCATAACATTTTTGTCAGTACGTGCGCTGTACTGAACATTAAGGGATTGGTGTGAAAGAGTATTTCAAGTATTTCTCAGCTGATTCATGTTGTTTCCCTGCAGCAAAGGACTTTCAACATTGCGTAATAGCTAGAATTTTGTTTTTTGAGCTGTTTTGAAGGCCGTCTCAGTGGAGGGATTAACCCCCCCCACTCATTCTCTCTCTCTCTCTCTCTCTCTCTCTCTCTCTCTCTCGCTTTCTGCTGCTACAGAGGCCAGACAGACACAGATGAACTATCGGAGACTCCTTCGATCTGTCTGTCTGACATACACTATTAGAAAAATGGTCAAAATACTGTATGTATGTACCCTAGCTATCACTTGGGCATTACCCTTTAAAAGGTCCTACCATTATAGATACAGATATGTACCAATATGTACCTTTGAGGTACGTATATGAACTCTGTAGGAGAAACGCTGTACTTTTTGAAAGATTAGAGCCGCAGTGACAATGTACAGATTCAGGGATTCTCATGAGACATAAAACAGACACAAACACCTGAGCACACCTGGGGTGACTCATAAACTTGGCCATGGTTCAGGAGGTGATCTCATGCCCCCCACTCCCCTTCTCCCTCTCTTTTTCCTCATAAGTCTTTGTTGTTTTTCCCAGAACGCTCGGCAGCAGCAGGTAGGGGCGGGGCTTCGTTGTTACCTGCCCAGAGCTCACCTGCTTTAACATACAAACAAAGTGACTTCATGTGCTTCATGTTTACGTGTGTGTGTCAGACAGCATATTGTCCCAGTTTATGTTAGTAAATCGTGGGAACACAGCTGGGAATGTTAGCTTGCAAAACTCGAAAAGTTCAATAGTTGGGCAAACAGGTGTAAAGACAAAACATAAAACGTTGCTTAATAAAAGGCTTTGAAGCATATCAAGTGTTGTAAAATCTACAGCTAGACATCTGAAATCAATCAGGCTGAGGAAGGAGTGTCAATAAAATACAAATTCGCATTCAATTCAGTTTACATCATGCCTTCTTTTTATGCATTAGGAGTTGTGGCTCATCTGGGTGTCACAAACATGTTGACTGTCAAATGGTTTACAGGAAACTCTTTGAAAAAAATTGTGGGAATTAACCAATTCTTACTCACTCACAAACTCTTTCTTTTAACTTGCTCAGACAAGCCTGTGGAATGCGTCCCTTTTTACTTCTGCGTCTGCTTCCTTCTATCTTGCTTGTTTACGCTTGGTCACAGCCTGTGGCTTTTTCCCAAGCTTGGCCGGGATAAGTGGGAATGTTTGCCGTTTCCGGGGAGCTAAGTCCAGACCCCGACCTCAGACCCACATGCAAACAATAACAGATGATCATCCATTCACAAAAGAGATCATCACGACATCTATCTCCTTTCACAGACCGGCCTGTCCGAAGTGATGTTTTGTCTCACCTGGTATTATTTTCTCAATTCCTGACATATGCTAAGAACATCATCTGAAACCACTTCATGTTACTATGACATTGGAGAAGACATGAACAGGACTGCATGAACAGGAATCTGCCTTCCGCAAATAAGAAAACCTGTCATGCACAAAATTACATTTATGCATTTGGCAGATGCTTTTATCCAAATCGACTTGCATTCAAGCACTGGGAATGAAACCCATGACTTTTGCACTGTTGATGCTATTTATTTACAAAATGTAGTACATTTGCATAATTGATCATGATTTCAAGCGTCATGAAACGTATAAAAGGATTGACAATCATTAGCATGTGTGCTATTATTGACAGGTAAGGTTAAAATTGATGTGAGATATGAGAAAGTGAAGAATATTATTAGGGAAGAATATTAAAGGAGAAGTTCGGTATTTTACACTTAAAGCCGTGTTTTTAGATTGTTTATGATGAAATAGAACGGTTTTGACTGAAATTTGGACATATGATGCTGGCCCGAGAGTTTTCAGGTGTTTGTTGTATTACCCCCCACCTCTACAATGGGTGTATAGGTGCACTGGAAAAATCCTTCCTAAAATACATTAAACTTTCGTTTACAAAGACGTGAAACTCACCGAGTGGTCAGGGGTGTTCACTGATATGCTCACACAAAAACGCTGCAAAAGATGCTTTCCAACAGGTTTTATCGTAGTTTTTGTCCAACTCCATTGACTTGTATTAGATGTGCTGTGAGGTACGGTATTACTCCACACCTGGAACGTTTTTTTATTCTTGCAATTGGCAAAGGTGGATTATCGCCACCAACTGGGCTGGAGTGTCTATTATTCAAGCTCTCAACGGAAGAATGTACGGGTGTGAGGCGTTTGGAAAAATAGGTCCACAAGTTTACATCGAATGTTAAAACACCTGTTGGAAACCATCTTTTGCAGCAATTATTGTGTGAGCATATCAGTGAACACCCCTGACCACTCGATAAGTTTCACGTCTTTGTAAACTAAAGTTTAATGCATTTTAGGAAGGATTGTTCCAGTGCACCTATACACACATTGAAGAAGTGGGAGGTGAAACAACAAACACCCGAAAATTCTCGGGCCAGCATCATATGTCCAAATTTCAGTCAAAACGGTTCTATTCCATCATAAACAATCTGAAAACATGGCTTTAAGTCTAAAATACCAAACTTGTCCTTTAATTGCCTTGAAATACACTTTTTTAAAATTAATTTAAAGGGCACATATTGTGATCAATCCAAGGTTTTTGGACATTAATGTGTGTCGGCTGTGTGTGAACACAACCCTACAATGAAAAAAAATCCACCCTCTCCTTAATTAATCCCCATTAAACCAAAGTAGTCTCATTGCACATGCTGTTTTGATTCTCTTGTCAATGTGATGTCACACTGATAAAGCCCACAGCCACTGACTGCTTTCTAAATGCGTTTGTTAGCATGCTGTAGTGCTAATGCATCTAAATATACTATTGTCTCAGACTCTATTCAGAGAAATCAGATCTGTTTTAATTGAAAGTGCTCACTGTCACTTTTGGTAAGGGAGTGAGGAGCTGTAGCTCATTTGCATGTAAAGGTACATACATAAAACAGTGCCTTTTTGCCCAAATTGGGGCATTTTGGGCATGCTATAACAAATGATAAGTGGGTAGGGTGGCCATTAGTGCCAGTTCCGCCGGACACGTCCCGAACATGTTTTTGGGTTCGTTCTCCGGAGGTCGCGTTGGTCGACCGCATACGTCATCAAGTTTTAATATTTCGGGTTTAATTTCAGAAAAGCAACCGTTACATTTCAAGGTAAGAATGAAACTACAATGATTGTATGTTTTAAAAGAAATAAATCTTAATTTTCTAATGTATTTTAACTGAAATGTGAGAACCTCGATGATGTATGCGGCCGAGCAACGCGACTTCCGGAGAACAAACCCGAAAACATGTTCGGGACGTGTCCGGCGGAACTGGCACGGATGGCCACCCTATAAGTGGGGTATTTTGATTTGAAACTCCACATACACATTCAAGGCACACCTGAGACCTATATTACATCTTGTAAAAATAGGCATAGTATGTGCCATTTATTAAGCACAAAATAACTATGTACTAAAAATGTATTTGCTGGTATTCAAGTATACTTTTTATCTGGGATAACACTGCCGATCCCTGGTCTAGTGGTCTTAGGAGTTAATTCAAAACATTTTATCTGTTTGTTATAATTTACAAATTTCTGAATTAAATCAAAAAGAAAAATGCAGAAGAGGGTTACAGATTCTAGTCCTGGTCTATAAGCTGCATTATAATAGCTTTTAAACAACAAACTACTTTAGTTCCCGACACTTCATTTGTTTTTGTTGTCTTATGCGTGTGATTAATGTCATTGTGCAAAAACACAGATAATAGCCTGATGAAACCAAAGGAATAGTCTTGTTTACTACATTTTAAGGCGGATTGTGCAACTTTCATACATGAAAAAAATTGTTTCGATATCTCTCTCTCTCTCTCTCTCTCTCTCTCTCTCTCTCTCTCTCTCTCTCTCTGTTTTATAACAGAAAATTGTGCAGTGCACATGACACAAAAGCGATATTAAAGTACCAATTAAACACATACTTTCCCCATTAATATGTGCATGTATGGTAATATTTCTTTGTTATATTTCATATCTAATGCAAACTACAGTATATACTAATATGACTGAAAATGCCTTGGAGTATAACCCATGCAGCAAAACTCCTTTTATACTTCTCTTTGCACCTCAGTTTCCCTTCATCACTCACTTTAATCTGCCACTGTCCTACTCAGTTCACTTTTTGTCCCTCAATGTGACGCATTCTGACAGCCGGCGGCAACCTCCAAAGAGGAATGCACTGAATAGATATAGTAAAGAGATAAAGCTCGCAGAGGCGGCTCTTCCATAGCTCATGCGATTTCAATGGTAAAATATTTTTTCCTAGAAGACGATTGTTTACATACTGTTAAGAGTACAGAACATAAAAATAGGATAGCATATGCCAAATGGGTTGGTGAAGAATCTGATGAGAAACATTGACTTTCTTTATTCAATTCAAATGTGTTTCTATAGTGCAAATTTTCTATTGTAGCTTTGCAGTAAATGCATATATACAGGCATGTATCAGGCGTGGCTTGTCTGTATGGGCAGTTGGGCAGTGCCCCACCATAATATTAATCCACTTGAAAAAACACAACTCTATATAAACTTAATCAAATCCAAATGTTTAACTCGTAAATGTGTCTAATATTTTGCAACAAATACTTTCAGAGTTTCTAGACTACTTTAATTCGTAAAATGAAATTAATATGATTGGCTGTCTAGTGTATATACACTCACCTAAAGGATTATTAGGAACACCATACTAGCACTGTGTTTGACCCCCTTTCGCCTTCAGAACTGCCTTAATTCTATGTGGTATTAACTGAACAAGGTGCTGAAAGCATTCTTTAGAAATATTGGCCCATATTGATAGGAAAGCATTTGCAGTTGATGGAGATTTGTGGGATGCACATCCAGAGGACAGAGCTCCCAAAGATGCTCTATTGGGTTATGATCTGGTAACTGTGGGGACCATTTTAGTACAGTGAACTCATTGTCATGTTCAAGAAACCAATTTGAAATGATTTGAGCTTTGTAACATGGTGCATTATCCTGCTGGAAGTAGCTATCAGAAGATGGGTACATGGTGGTCATAAAGGGGTCATAGGCATGGTCAGAAACAATGCTCAGGTAGGCCGTGGCATTTAAGCAATGCCCAGTTGGCACTAGGGTGCCTAAAGTGTGCCACGAAAACATCACCAACACCATTACACCACCACCACCAGCCTGCACAGTGGTAACAAGGCCTGATGGATCCATATTCTCATTCTGTTTACGCCAAATTCTGACTCATCAGGCGAGGCGATATTTTTCCAGTCTTCATCTGTCCAATTTTGGTGAGATTGTAGCCTCTTTTTCCTATTTGTAGTGGAGATCAGTGGTACCCGGTGGGCTGTTGTAGCCCATCCGTCTGAAGGTTGTGCTTGTTGTGGCTTCACAAATGCATTGCTGCATACCTCAGTTGTAACAAGTGGTTATTTCAGTCAAAGTTGCTCTTCTATCAGCTTGAATCAGTCGGCCCATTTTCCTCTGACCTCTAGCATCAACAAGGCATTTTCACCCAGAGGACTGCCACATACTGGATGTTTTTCCCTTTTCACGCCATTCTTTGTAAACCCTAGAAATGGTTTTGCGTGAAAATCCCAGTAACTGAGCAGATTGCGAAATACTCAGACTGGCCCGTCTGGCACCAACAACCATGCCACGCTCAAAAAATCACATTTCATTCCCATTCTGACATTCAGTTTAAAGTTCAGGAGATTGTCTTGACTAGGACCACACCCCTAAATGCATTGAAGCAACTGCCATGTGATTGGTTGATTAGATAATTGCATTAATGAGAAATTGAACATGTGTTCCTAATAATCCTTTAGGTGAGTGTATAGTGATAGAACGTCCCAGTAGGATCTCTACACTTTCAGGAAAAATTGTACAAAAGTTGACACTGGTATCTTACATTTTAAAAGGTCCTAATATGTACCATTTAGGTACACATATATACATTTAAGGTACCAATATACACCCTTTAGGTACAAAGGTCTAGCTTTTATTTTGAGAGATTTGACCATATTTATCTGACTGGGCATGCTGTTTAAATGGGTATTGTGTTATTATATATCTCACAGTGGATGGTTGAATGTCAGGCTGTTTTAGGCAATCATTTATTGTGAAACAGTGCAACACAATATTGCCATATTTTACACTCTCTCACCATTGTCAATAGATATATTGTATGTGTGTTTGTATGGCTCGGTGGCATAATAGCTGGCTATGTAAGATTGGACCTGCCCTATAGTTGACCCACATCTCTATTTATAGTGCTGTGACACAGTTTGAGCTACATACATATACTAGGACATTTTCAAATGATAACTCTGTGTATGTTTATGCGAAAATATCTCTTTTTAGATTTATATCTCAGACAAAACAGCAGGCATGCGGTCAAACACGGTCACGTATGTTGAGCTAAGACTCCTCCCCTTGAGAGGGGGGCGGGGTGGCTGAATTCTGTGTGTTTGTGAATTAAACCATTGGGGAAGATGTTTTATAGATGGGGGAGGGGGCAAATAAATAATTAGCCACAACATCACTCATCAGCCACACGACAGATGCTGGTAAACACAATGACAAAATGAAATGGAAACATATGGCTGCAAATGAAACAAACATCCATATTTATCCTTTAGGATATGTCAACACGAGTGCCATTGATCAGTTTTCATTTTGTTTTGTGTTGTTGGATAATATCTCCTCCATATCTCAACGCCGAGATAGACTTCCAGCTAAACACACAGTGCTAATATTGTTCCTCAAACAAACAGGTCCACAGGGCCGGAAACACCCTTTCCTCAAATATTTATTCTAGTCTTTCTTCTTTTCAATGTGTAAATAGCCATCACGTAACTTGTCCTGAGTGTCTTCGTGCATCTTTGGTTAGTTGAGGAGGGAATCCTGCCACATGTCCATCGGCTTTGTTTAGAGTCAAGTTACCGTAGCTTACTACTTAATAAACACTGCTTTTAAAACAGAAACAGTAGACATTATTCTACAGTAAATATATCAAGCAGTATACTCGGTATTGTTGTTACATTTCTTAACTTCAATAACATATTAAATCAGCAAGTGAGAGACAGCTATAATCATGTTCTGCCTTTTGCTATTTTTTATCTTTGCATGATTATTTAATGAGAGAATGAAAAAATATCAGCTGTAACAACTTCCAGTTTATCACTTTGGAAATGAAAGGATCAAATGCATTGAATTGTGGGATACAGCAGACAACACAGCTCTGTTGTACGTTGTACAATTTAGCAACAACGAAACTACAAAAATTGTAAGCATGTTATGTTTTTAGGCTAGTATGAATAAAAGACGAGGGGTTAACAGGCTGGTGTCTAGATATTAAACAACAGGGATTTGTAATATACAAACAAAATGTATCATAGAATAATAATTTTTGATACCAGTAAATCTGTGGTACTTGATGACCTGCAATTTGGTCAAAAATTGTCAAAATATGTACCCCAACTGTTATTGGGGCTGTACCCTTTCAAAAAGTACAGTTTTGCACCAAAATTGTTAGTTTCAGTATTTAGTTATTTTATAAATATTTATAGTTTAAAAGACATTTTGGTGCACCGACCACACCCCTGCCCATAACACAACCTATTTCTGACAATGAAAAACATAACAGGCAAATAAAAGTACAGTCATATGAATTTATTGCAAAAACTGACTGAAAAGCAGCATTGAGAAATAATTTTTTTAAAAAACTTAAGGATGCATCAGGTTTATTTCAATGCACATAATGTATGTATGTTCATTTTATGCAATAACAAATTACATTTTCACAATTTTTATGAAAGTTAAGACCGAATGGACCTGGGCTGGGTTTCCCGATAACGATTGAACTTAGCACTTAAGAGCGCTTTCTATTAGCTACTTAACGAACATTCGTTGTTCATTTACGTGGGTTTCCCAAAGATGCACGTGAAACGATCGCTCGCAGCTGTGTTTTAAGTGCTACTTACGAGTCGCTATCCATTTGTCAAGTGCTGAAATGTCACCAATAGAATGACTCGAATTTGTAGCAGAAGCTTGTTTAGGCTAATGATCTTCAGCCGATGTGCACTAATATTTTTAATAATATATTTTCATTATTGTTCAATGACTTTTTAAATGTTTTAATAATTTTTTAAATATTATTTTCCGTATTTAGTTAGGACTCGTCCCACTGCGAAATGCCTTCTGTGTTTCTATTATAGTTTAGATTATTATTATTATTTGTAGTTTATTATCTATGTTTATTTATTATTACGGATTATTGCATTGTACCGTAAATATTTATTTGGTTTCTTTAATTAGATGCCATTTCCCTTCAAAACAATGTTTAGATGAATTATAGCAGCAATCGGTATGAACCATTTATCAATTTGCTATACCAACTTTTACCAAAATACAAAAAACTTTTACCAACTTGTACAAAATACGTTTTCCTTCTTTATTAATTTATGTTTAGTCATTTAAATTTGATTTCTCATTTGAATTTTAAATATATTATATTATATATTTAATATAAAATAAACAAAGAAGAACCCAATAAATAAATAAACATTTAAAAAACATATTACATTGTCGTCATTGCAGGAGTGCAATTTGCTGGTTGTCCTATAGGTGACCTTGTAACTCTGTTGTCTTACGATGAACTTATGAATGAACGATTACTCCAGAGCACTCGTAGATCTACGATGATTTTCAAGTGCAACTTAAGTTACGAAGCTTTTGGGAAACAGCCCGTAATTCTAAGATGATTCGTACGATCGTTTTTACGATCTACTTAGCCTTACGATGCTTTTGGGAAACCCGGCCCTGAAAAAGTCAAATGGTGTAACCGCCAATTGCACAAAAAAAGAGAGAAATATTTAATATTGTATCCACCTTGATGGCATGTAAGCGTAAACATAAAAAATTATAATTTTAAAGTAACATTTTATTAGTTATTATATTATAGTATTTATACATTTTAATGTATTTGTCTTGACATATGCTGAAAACAGCTCTGTTTTCTAAATAATCTTTGGCAAATGATGTAAAAATGTATGTAAAAAAATCATATTACACTAAACTAGATGATTATATTTTATTCACATTTTATGAATATATTTATAATTTCATTTTACAAAATTATACTAGTTACACCAATTGACACAGACCAGTTACACCACATTGACATTTTTGCAATTATCCCCCAAATATTGTTTCAAAATTAAATAAAACCAGAAATTTTAGACTTGGAGAATATATGCAAGTAATCTGCTAATTTATTTTGAAATGTTAAATGTTTGAAATGTTAAATGTTTTTACATTTAATTGAACCATACAGAGCAGACACAAAATAATTAACGTCACATCATTGACCCATTAAAGTATTACTCTTAAGGAGATAAACACACCACACGCAAATCGTGTATTCGCATTGCGTTTCTTGTTCAATATTACTCTAACTGTGGGTTTACACCAGATGCAAGTTCAATGATTTGCACGAGTAGATTACATACAAAGTCAATGCAAAGACGGGATCAGACGCGTCCTCGCATGGGGCGATGCGAATGACGCGATATGGGTGGCGCGTTTACCGCAAAAACACATGCTATTCGCCTCAAACGTGAAAAAATTCAACTCGAGCGAAAAATGTGAATGATATGAAGTTAAATCCCGCGAGTAATCTAGAGCTAGCAACGCGATGCGATTGCACGCTTTGCGTTTGGTGTAAACCCACAGTAACACTAGGTGAGGCGAATTTTTTGCTTAAATTGAATTTTTAAATTTGTCTGAAAACGCGTTTGAGGCAACCCAATTCTCGTCATTTACGTCGCCCTCACGAATTCACATCTATTAGTGTCTTTACATTGAATTTGTATGTAATCTACTTGCGCAAATCGTTCAATTTTGAATTCAATATTTTCAACCTGTGCGAACACACGTTTGAGGTGAATAGCGCATTTTTTCGTGGCAATCACAACTGCTGATTTTAATGATGTAATTATTATTCTGCGAATGTGCACAGTTACAAAGAATGTGTTGCCATTTTGTTTAGTAAAAATTAATTGTGTTATTTATGAAATATATATACACACATAACAGAGGCAATCTGAAATTACACGGGCACTATTGCAACAGACGCTGAGCAGAAACTGAAGGGTGCGCTTTGAATTAGTAAGGTTCATGCTGGCATTTTTATCTTCTTGAGTGATTGTTCATATTTTTGTTTGAGGTTTTCTCAGTGTTAGATGCAAATTGTATTATCTTTATGTTCTGGGGTCTGCAACTGGAAAATATGCAGACACACACGTATGATCATATGTGTTTTAGGCCATTAGAGGATTAATGAACCTTAACTGGCTGTACATGGAAAATATTAGGTATATTTCAAATAGTTATTTAGTAAATTTCCCTGTTACGATATGCACATTTATCAAACATATTCAACAGTCTACAAACTGACAGTTTTTACCAAGAAGTTGATTTCATATCTATGCCAAGATGATATCGCACCAAGGCGAGATTATCTGGTATGAAGCCAACACCACAAACCATTCACTTCCCCCAATACTGTATGTGCCACAGAATCATTTGCCATTCTTAGTAAATGGCACATTGAATATCAAACAGAAGAGCAGGGATTGATGAGCAAGACACACACACACACACACATACACAAACACGCACACACGTTTGTGTATAAGCCTGAAAAGGGACAATGATGGATCAGATGAAAGCGGTCCCCCTGACTGTCTCTCCCTATCTCTCTCTCTCTCTTTCTCTCCATCCCCCTCCACTCATCCATCTGGGGTGTCCTCTGTGTGAGTCGGCAGACAAAAGAGGAAGACTGCTGGCCTCCATCCCTCACTCAACCTTTCCTTGAAGGGAAATGATTCTCTCAGTGGCCTCTGGTTGAGGAATCGTCACTTTTAACTAATGGCTCTAGCTGATAGAAGGTAGAACTGAAAATAGAATAAGGTGAACTGGAAACACACGCAGCTACATTCTCTACATTGTTGATGTATGAACGGTATCCTTCCCACAATATTTTTGGGTGGTGCTCGTCATGAGGAATGTTTCAAGGGCGGAACAACGTTACAAGAGATTATGGGAATCACCAGGCTAGTAAACAGATGTCAGAGAAACTTGACACTGCCATCATAAACATGATTAATATTGGCCACAAACCGGAACCAGGTCAGTGCTGCACCCATGTCCTTTAGGCTCTGTTTACACCTGATATTTACATTTACTTCAAACAAGTCTCTCACGGCCACCTATGTGATTTCTAGGGGAGGGTCTCTGATTTTATGACAACATGCATCACTAAATTCGTCAGTGTGTTAGTGCGTGTTAAGAAAACCCAAAATCAAACAGACATTTTAATCGCAGAATAAATGTCAGTGAATGTTGATACCAGACATCTCTTCCATTTTCAAATAGACTGTTTTAAAGGTGCAGTGTGTACATTTTAGCAGCATCTAGTGGTGAGCCAACGGCTCAGTCCACTGCTCACCCTTCGCTCGTGAAACGCATAGAGAAGCTACGGTAGCCGCCACCGGAAAAACATGTCATTGTCAGAGACAACTTAGTAAAAAGTTTCTCTTCTGTAGAAATATGGCAGCACAAAATGACGACTTCCACATAAGGGGACCCTCGGCGTATGCAGATAAGAACGTCTCATTCTATGGTAATGAAAACAAAACGGTTAATTAAAAAATGGTCTTTATACACCCCTGATTTTAGTTTTGTATATTATTTTGCATTTCTTTCAAGAGATCATTCTAAAATTTACACACTGCACCTTTGAAATGGCACATAAACTCTATGGGCCCTATTTTAACGATCTAAGCGCATTGTCTAAAGCACACAGCACAACGTCTAAATGGGCGTGTCTGAATCCACTTTTGTTAATTTAACGACGGGAAAAATGGTTTAAGCGCCAAGCGCATGGTCGAAAAGGGTTGGTCCTATTGTAATGGGAGTATTTTGGGCGTAACGTGCAGTAAACCAATGAGAGTCACAGCTCTCATCCCCTTTAAAAGCAAGTTGCGCTGGCGCTATGTATAATCCCTATTTAGATGACGGACTTTATAAACTGAAAAACTAAGCGGAGGAAGAAGATCCCCAGTTTAAGATTAATGTTAAATAATTGTGTTATTTTTTTATTAAAACCTTTAAAACCCGTTTTCTTTTAGTCATGGAAGTAAAAAAGCAGGCTTGTAATTGCTTTAAATGTATGGCTATCCAATATCATAAAATAATTTACAAGTATGTATAAGGTTTGTACTCTAAAAATACTTTATTTGTAACAAACAGTAGATAACGAATTTACAAACGGCTCTCTGCACGTTTCAGCACTTTGGACAGCGTTCTTTTTAGCAAAGAGTTTTTTTTAAGCATTACTTAAAAATGTTTCTCATCTCACCATATCCACAGGTACAGAGTCAATACAATAAATCCGTGAGGTAGCATAAAAAAAACATTTAAAAACAGATCCATTTGTTTAAAGCAAAGCATTTATTTACTTTCCAGGCTACAGGTGAAGCAGCTCTTTACGCCTTCTAACGTCTCATTATTAGTCCTCATTTATGTCCAAGAGACTCAATAATAATCTTTTACATTCAATCCTTTAATCTTTCATATTTAAAAGCATTTTTGTGCTGCTGCGCATTCATGTACTTTGTGTTAAGCAAACCCGCGTTGTCCTCCCGTTTATAGGCGCATATTACTAATGCGCTCTTTAAATAACATAAAACACATTGCGCCATTGACTTTAGACTTTAGAGCAGGTTTTGTTGGTCAATAGTGTAGACTATTTTAGTTGCCTCAAAATAGCAACGCGCCAACAATGCGCCTGAACACACCTCGTTTTCGAACCAGAACGCCCATGGGCGCAAAAGGGGGCGCAAATGCATTTGCTATTTAAACAATGCCGCGCTAAACGTGAAAATTAGAGTGGAAACTAGCGAAAGACACTTGCGTCGCGCATTGCGCTGCATTGCGCCGGGTGTAACATAGAGCACTATATGGCAAACATTGAAACAAAAAGAAACAATGGTCAAAATGGTCCCAGGCTGTCATTGGGTCAGTACCACTTAAAAGGTCCTAAAATGTACCATTTCTGCTGCGTTACACTGCGTATTTGAAGTGAGTCAATTCTGATTTTTTTTCTCTTAAGTGGCAAGCAGTGCACGTGTAAGCGGGAAAAACACATTGATTCCGATTTTCCACGGTCGGTTTCAGGTCTCATTCATATGTGGAAATAAATCGGATAAGAATTGGATCCACTTTGTAAACGAACAGATCGGATATTCCCATGTCAAGACATATTGTGTGCCATTAAAAATGCAACGCTGGCAAATTACATAACTCTTCTTCGCAACGCAATGGAGGACGACAAGTTTTATGTCTTGTTAAAGCTCTATAATCTTATGTATAATCTTTAATCTTATGATTAAATGTAGTATGTCTCAGAGATGGGACCAAGTCACACATGTGCAAGTCTCAAGTAAGTCTCAAGTCTGAACCTTCAAGTCTCAAGTAAGTCCCAAGTATTTTTTTCTTGGGCAAGTCAAGTCAAGTCGAGTCACAGGCTATGTCAAGTCAAGTCAAGTCAAGTCCTTTAGTAGGTCAAGTCAAGTCCAAGTCAAGTCACCTTATTATTGTAATTTTACCTGCAGAATCTGATCTTAATAAAGATACAGTATATAGAATATAAAGATATAAAGAAATACTCATGTTCAGTAAAATACATCATGGAATTAAACAAAATTGTTATCTCTTCCGTTCGCGCGCCAACATTTGAAATAATGAAAATGAGCGTGCAAAAGACACAATATGTAAACCGGCCCTAACATTGTAGAATCCAGTCATTTTTCTCTGTGTGTGTGTGTGTGTTTGTGTTCAGGTGGCAAACTTAGAAAAAGTAGCCAAGTCTCATACCGCTCAGATCAAGGGAAGTATTTTTAAAAAATAAATCAAACTTATTTTGCCCACATTTGTCCCGGTAAGATGAGGGTTAATGGCGACTTTAGCTATTTCTACATTAGGTAGGGTTAGGTAACCAGATATTACCAACTAACCAACTAACCAGATATTAACAAATTGACAAGCACTTACTGGGCAGAATGGCTCTTCAAATGACGGACGAAATAGGAGGTTGTCGTCTGGCTGCCAGTGGTTTTAATGTTGCATGTCTTGCAACGCACTGTTTGTCTTTTGCCATCTTGTTTAAGCCGAAAGCGATGACCCTCGGGACCCCTCCGGCTGACATGTTATTATCTGATCTAAGTGGGCGTGGTGTGCATAAGGTACGAGAGGGCATGAATGATGATAGTGTCATGATTTAGTCATAACAGCACCATTCTCAACCTGCGCTCCAACTGGGTCAACTTTATTTTTTAAAATAGTTTATATATTTTATATTCAAACTGAAAACATGATGTGATTAACACTCAAGTCATTCAAGTCATCGTGTCAAGTCAAGTCAAGTCCCGAGTCTTTAACTTCCAAGTCCGAGTCAAGTCTCAAGTATTTAATTTCTTGTCAAGTCAAGTCACAAGTCACAAAAATAGCGACTCAAGTCGACTCGAGTCCAAGTCACCAAGTCTCAAGTCCCCATGTCTGGTATGTCTACATTTAATCGCTTTTGCCAAGTGTTTAGTGTACATGCAGATATCGACTATGAGCTGTTTTAAAATGATGTAAGCGGGTCGACAAAAAAAAAAAAAAAAAAAACGGATACAGACAACAAATTGGAATTGGTTATCAAGATTTGCAGTGTAAATCCAGCCTTAGGTACAGATATGCATTCATTTTGTACTAATATAGTACCTTTTTAGTTACTAATGGCGCTTTTTCATTGCATAGTACCCCACAGGTCAGGTCAGCTCACTTCACTTTGGCTTGGTTAGCTTTTCCATCGAGTTTAGTATCACTTCAGAGTGGATGGGATTATAGGCGTGTCGTTATAATTGCGCTGCCTACTACCTTGACATCATAAGTGAGAGCGTTGTTGGAATGCTTAACATTCCCATACATTCATTTATTTCTCAGTTCGCCACAAAATTAAAATTGACCACGACAAATAAATGTTTGCACATCGCATTTATCACTACCTCTGTCTCATACGACAGAGCCCGCTGAGCCTGATTTAAGTTGCAAAATGTCGTACATTTTCGCATCTCGAATGTTCCGCCACAAAGTCTAGAAAACACTGGTATGGTGTTCCTGATTCTCAACCTGTGGATGTTTTTCACCGCTAAAAGGGAGTTTGGGAATTTACATCAAAGCACAGATGACAACTGGTTTGCTAGAGACAGCGCAAGCATGAAGGTAAAGCTAATCTTGCGTTAGCAATGGCGATTCTCTCGAACCAATCAGTGATCTTCAGTGTTTTCACGTCATGTTTTAGTATAAGCTCAGCTCGTTTGTGACCCAAACCAAACCGTGGGGTACTATGCAATGGAAAAGCACCATAATATAAATTATTTTGGTGCAAAGGTGTACTTTTTGAAAGGGTGCTGCTGCCCCAGTGACAATTAGAAACCATTTTTGACCATTTTTTCTGACCCCCATGGGATCTGTCACCCATGGGTCAATAGCATTTATGCTACAACATGTTAAAAACTTATGTGTCTTGAGTGATTGAACAGTATTTGTTTTAAACCCAATTTAGATCTGGATTTGGAGCTGTCCACTTGCAGCCCAACTGGTCCATTAAAGTCCCCCTGTGGTGAAAATCAATATTGCTTTAAATGCTAGAGCTAACCTTAATTTACGTCCATGATTTATGTAGTATAGCTTTGAAATTGAATTCAAGTTAAATTCAACACTTTTCAAAATTGTGCATTGGAGCAAAGTAAATACACTAAATACAGAGCAGTTCAGGATAATAAAACATGAAATATATATATGGTATTATATTAAAATACAAATACATTAGCAGTATCAAACACAAAAAATCTGATTCAAAAATCAAACAATAACACTATAACCAAGAATCCCGTAAATCAAATTTTTCAAAAGATTTATATATGCTTAAAAAATATGCTTTAAACCCACTTAAACTTCTGAGATCTTCTTGGAAATTGATTTTTGTATCGTTATTTGGCGTAAAAGAACAATATGAGCATGATTGTTTCATAACAGCTGGCTTAAGAACAAGATAAATGAAAACAGACAGCTACCACACCAGCAGTATTCCAACACACACGTATGACTAATGGGATATTGCCAATCCCGTCTCAGACTTTATTTCATTTGATTAAGTGTTTTTTTTTCTTTCTCTTTTGTAGTGCCGCAGAAGCACAAACACATTCCTGACAGCATTCCTGAAGAGGGAAAAACTGCATTTGGAACATTATGGCCTTGTTTATTTATTACCTCGCATTTACATCTGCGTTGCCTGATCCGATCACAAGTGGTCAACTGACAGATTGCTGTTTATACTTGTTATTAATGTGGGTCTCAAATGTGATGGGATTTTGCTAAGGAAAGGCTACTACATGACTCACGTTGTCATGTCTGGTGATAAAAAGTTCAAAAAGGTTGGCATACTCTTACTTTGTAATATTGATTTCCACAAACACAACATTTTAAACTTTTATTTGTTACTTTTAATTATTTTGGTCAGGCAGCTGTTTTAAAGGGATAATTCACCCCGAAATGAAAATTAGGCCGTATTTTACTCACACTTAAGCCATCTTATTTGACTATAACTTTCTTCTTACAGTCAAACACAGACTAAGTTGTATAAAATATTATACTGGCTCTTTTTAGCTTTCCAGACAGCATACGACCACGGGCCGGATCTGCACCGGCTCCGCGCAGGAGCTGCTGAGTTTAACACAGATCCGGCCCGGAGTCATCTGCTGTTGGTGGCATTGAATTGCTCCAAAAAGTGCATCCATCCATCAAAACTAATCCATACAGTCATTAAATATATATTTCAAACTTTCCAACTTTATAAATGTACACATGAGAGAGAGAGAGTTGAGGTCAGGCTGGAGGCTGACCTTTGACCCAACGTTACAAAAACAAATCGCTTCACTTCAGAAACCTGTATGGATTAATTTATGATGAATGGATGCACGTTTTCCAAACAACCAGGTGTGCATACAGTGTGAGCAATAAAAAATAAATAACATTCAAATCTAGACCTTTAGCCTCAGGCATGTGCAGTACTGTACACGATACACACGTACTCTTTCTTTTTCTTTCTTTCACACACACGCATGGTTTAATCCAGAGATCATCTGATCAGGAATGAGGGAAACAGTGTGTAAATACTGCAGTCAAGAAATACCCAGGAAAAGAAATAAAGAAGAAAATATTTTTACGAGGAAAAACCACAAAGTATGTTTAAACGTTTATTTGACATGTGTCAAGAAGGTGGAACAGTGACTATAACTCATATTTGGTTCTCTAGAAATGTTTATTTCGTAACGTTGAGAAACTTTAGGGTCAAGACAAAAAGAGAAAATAGGGCTTGGTGTCCTTGGGGCAGGTGCAAAGAGTCATAAAAGTTAATAGTGTGCGCAGTTTTTTATTTAGAAGCAAAAATAAGTCACTGTCTTTAATAAAATTAAGGACACATTGTAAAACAATATTTTAGGATGCTGCAATGTAGGTTTGTGACATCAGGGAGGAGATGCAATAGACTTGAAATGTGCCTTTTACATCATCACTCCTTCTTTGGTCTTAAAGGAACAGTTCACCTACAAATAAAAATACACTGTAAGTCAGTGCATTCAAGTTATACATTTTTAATTGATCAATATGTGTGCTTCTTGTGGATTGAACTCATGATGACTGAGCTGCTAACAATACCAATTGAGCAAAAGGAGAAAAATGATTCAAATATAGAGTCAGACTCTCGATTTCACTAAACAATGAAAGTCATACAGTTTAAAATGTTCCCCCTCTTTCTTCTACATGGTTCAATGTGTAGGCTATTAATTAGCCAGTAGTGATATGGCTGAGTATGTAAGCAGAGGAGTATTCTGGTCACAATCAACAGATACGTTTGTTAAAGCTCAACCTATTATAAAACAACGAAAGGAACACCCTTGTTGCAAGTACAGACTCTTACTGGTTATCCAACGATACACATCCAAACATATTACTAGTCATACACAATAACTAGGCTTAGTGTGCATGTTTGGGTTGGGTTTTGGTGCCGTTAAGGTCTAGACCAACAGTCTGGTTAAAACTGACTCATATACCTGTGAGGGTGTGTGTTACTTCAAATTATTATGCAACAAGCATATATGTATAATGTTTCAAACCTGATGTAAGCATGCTTCAGTAAGGCAGGGACAGCAGTAAAACTGTAGAAACCGATCAATTGATAAATAAGCAAATGAAAAAAAAAACTTTAAAAATTCCCATTAAACCATGCAGTCTCATTAGACATGCTGTTTTATTCTCTTGTTAATGTGATGTCACACTGATAAAGCCCCACCCACAGCAACTGCCTGACAGTCTTAGATTACCAAAGATTTCACCCTCAGCAAGTTGTACGCTGTCCATCTTATCTTAATAGTGAGATACTATTGTAAGTATACTATTGTCTCAAAGTGTATTCACAGGAACCAGATCTATTTTAACTGAAAACTCTCCGTCTCTTTTGATAAGGAAGTGAGGAACAGTAACTCATTTGTATTTTAAAGTACAGACACAAAAACAGCCCTTTTTGTTCCCACCCAAATAGGGACATTATATATAATTAATAATCTGTGGGACATTTTAAACTGAAACTTCACACATTTTGGGCACACCTAAGACTAATATTACATTTTGTAAAAATGGCCATAATAGGTGTCCTTTAAGGGCTTCAAGTAAGCAATAAGGTACGAGAGGCTGTGCTGTATCGTGAATAAGTAACGGCTGAAGGGCGTTGTTAGGCACGACGCGAAGCGTTGTTAGGCACAACGTTTTATAAAACGGTTACCACACAATATTAAAGTAAAAAAAATTAGTGCAACTTTCATGAAGTTAAATCAATAAAAGCATTCCTTCCGCTAGAAAAAATAGTCCCTGACTGCGAACAACAACATGAAAGCTCAAATACAACACAACAAACTGTTCTCAGAGTTTGTCTCATTATATGTTTATGTGTTGCTAAGGGTGTTGCTAAGGGCGCAGTGATATGAAATAGAACCGTTGGGTGAAGCGGTCATAGCAGTGTTTTATCGTGAATAAAGCACACCTATTGACCAATCGGAATCAAGGATTGGAACTAACCGTTTTATAAAATAAAAATAAAATATGTAGTCTAAGTAGTTGGATGTTTTTTTTTCTTCAGTTAATACATTAAAAGTGTTGATACATGACACATTTAATTCCAATTTGAAGAATAAACAAACTTTCTATCTAAACAGCTTCTCCCATTTGTTGTTGTGCCCTTTACCGTTTGGACTCCACATTTATGCTCTTTTATTGTTTGTAATGATTTTGTGACTCAAGCAGTGTTAATTTTATAATTACATTTTTCCCTTAATATGATTTTTTTAACCTCCTGGATGTCCACATACGTGGACATTGCTTTTTTTGCACCATAATACTTAATTCTGTAACTGGAACCTGTTGTACACAAACGTGGACAATTACACTGCTTCATGTTCAAAGAAAAATATTTGGTTATTTTATTTATTGGTTCTTCCTAACCCCAAATAGCTGTAGAAATGTGAAAAAAGACAAAGCAAAGCAAAATCTAATGTCCCTACACAATTTAATGAATTTTTAAGGTTTTGATAATTTCCACATACAGATAATGCATACACTAATACTGTTGAACATAATATATGTGTAGAAAATACGTTATTATTGGGTGTCTGAAGTGATAGTTGTAACTTACGGAAACATTTGTGCCAGTGTAGATAACGTTAAATCTACAATATTTAGTTGTCCTGCATTTTATTCAGTTCTCTGCCATCATGAAGGAACACTACAGACTTCCTATTGGCTGATTCACCGCGTTCAGGATTTCCTGCCAAGTGTCAGCAGCACAAACACAAAGACACACACACACACACACACACAGAGTACACAGGCTCTTTCCCTGTCAACTCTTTTCACTTTTTCATTCAGTGGACTAATAACTTCCTTCCTCCACCCAGTGTTTGACACGAGAGAGAGAGAGAGAGAGAGAGAGAGAGAGAGAGAGAGAGAGAGAGAGAGAGACCAAGTTAGGGTCTCCCTAGAGGAAGTGGCAGTAAGTGAATGATAAATAGAAAGAGAGAGACAGAGAGAGAGCGAGAGAGAGAGAGAGAGAGAGAAAGAGAGAGAGAGAGAGAGAGAGAGAGGGAGAGAGAGAGAGAGAGAGAGAGAGAGAGAGAGAGAGAGAGAGAGAGACGCATGTGAGTAGTTTGTTCAACCACAACTAATAAAAGTCTTCCTCTCTGTGATCACTATCAGTACAGACACACACATGCACGTGACTGACTAAACAACATTACGTTAATGTAGCTACACAATGTCAACATGCAGCACACTGAAATACATAAATAACATGATAATAAATTGTTAAAAGTATATTATTATTATTATTATTATTCGTATTATTATTATTATTATAGGGATAGTTCATTAAAACATGAAAATGACCCCATGATTTACTTAAGCCATCTGAGATACATATGTCCAAAAATTTTTCAGACACAATTTGACTAATTTTAGTAAACATCCTGGCTCTTCCTAGATCTATGTTGATAGAAAATAGGGTCCATGATTTTCAAGCCCCAAAAAAGTGCATAAATCTTTCACAGAAGTAATCACACAGTTTCAAGGGGTTTATATATATATATATATATATATATATATATATATATATATATATATATATTAGGGCTGTGAATCGATTAAAATTTTTAATCTCAACTTCCGGTTATGAGGTGTGCAGAGTAGTCGCGCGCTCTGCCTGCTCCCACAGTTTCATTTTTAATTTTCCTGCCAAACGTTCGAATTTTAATTTTTACTGTCAACAAAAGTTGGGCAACGCATTGTTTCTCTGGAAGTTAACGCCACTTCAGTTGACCAACAACTTCAGCATCTCGAGGGTGCCTACTCCGCTTTGCAGAAAGACAACGAGCTGCTCAAACTCAAAGTAGCTGATTTAGAAGGTCGTAGCAGACGTCAAAACATTCGGATTTTAGGCCTACCTGAATCGATTGAGGGTCCTCGTCCATCAACGTTCTTCTCTCAACTACTTGTTGATGTTCTTGGTACGGAGATCCTCACTTCGCCCCCCGAGTTAGATCGTGCGCACCGGAGTCTTGCTCCTAAGCCGGCTCCGGGAGGAAGACCGCGGCCTGTTATCTTGCGTGTCCATCGATTCCAAGTTAAAGATGTCGTAATTCGCGAGGCTCGTAAACGGGGTGTCCTGGTGTATAAAGGCCATACGATTCGTCTGTTTGATGACTACAGTCCTGACGTGGTGAAGCAGCGCAGCGAGTATAGAGGTCCCATGTCGGAGCTATACAAGCGCGGGTTCAAGCCGGCTCTGCTTTACCCGGCCAAGTTGCGCATCACTCTTCCCAACGGAGATAAAAAATGGCTCCAGTCCGTCTCAGATGCTGTTAAATTCATCCAGGACCAAGACAAGAACTCGTAAGCTAGCAAATCGTCTCTTTCTACCTGCGGCTGATGATGCTTAAACGTGACTGACTTTTTCCTGCCTTATTACGGTCGATTGCACCGTATACGGGCTTTAAAGGGAATGCTGTTCTGGTATATTTTCTGTTAACTATATATAAATACATATATATATATATATATATATATATATATATATATATATATATATATATATATATATATGTATTTATATATATTTGGCCTCACGGGTCTTATTAGTCCTGGCCTTGTTTCTTATAATGTGTTCTATTCGAGCTGTTTGATATGGTTTAACTTGTTCTTTTAAGGTTTATTTGCACTGTTTGTGGGAGCAGTGCGTTTGTTTTAGGGAAGTAGCAATACTCGCTGATCGTTGTATCAGAGGTGTGCACATTGCTGGTTTTGTTCTTTACGGCAATCGTGTTGGGGTTAGTATGCCCTTTTTTCTTTTTTTTGAGTTTAAGTGTGTAGTTTGTTTTTTGTGCTTTGTGTGTTTTCCCTCTTTTCTTTTTTCTTTAATTTGTGTGCTGCCTGCCCCTCCCTCTTTTCTGCTGCTGCAAATTTATCATGGGTGCAGAGCTGCTGGTTTGTTTCACCTTTAGCATATCCTTTCTATGTTAAACTTTAATGCCAGGTTGGCTCCTAGTGGTGGGTTAAGGTATGTCAGCTGGAATGTGAAGGGGCTTAATTCACCTGTTAAACGCAATAAAGTGATTGACCACTTAAAACATTTAAATGCTAAAATTGCTTTTTTGCAGGAAACCCACCTTAAACCATCTGATCATCTTAAACTTCGTAGAGGGTGGGTAGGCCAACTTTACCACTCTTCTTTTTTAAGTAAGGCTCGTGGGGCTGCAATATTAGTGCATAAGTCAGTACCTCTGTCTGTCTCTAAAATCATATCGGATCCCAATGGTCGTTTTATCATTGTTACAGGTAAAATTTTTGGCGTCTCTTTGACACTAGCTAATGTTTATGGCCCTAACTGGGATAATGAGGATTTCTATAAAAAATTTCTATTTTCAATTCCCGATATAGCATCTAGTCACCTTATTCTCGGCGGAGACTTTAATTGTTGTCTGGACCCCTCACTCGATCGTTCATCCACTAAGCCCATCTCTCCATCTAAATCATCTAAAATTATTAAACTGTTCATGGAGCAGTATGCAGTCTCGGATGTATGGCGCTTCTTCAATCCCAGGGACAAGCAGTTTTCTTTTTTTTCTCCCGTACATGGTACATTTACTCGAATTGACCTCTTTCTCATTGATAATAAGCTGCTTTCGTCTGTTAACACCTGTTTCTACAGTCCCATAGTTATTTCGGATCACGCCACTATCATAGTTGATATCTCTTTTCCTGGTGTGTCCGTCACACGATCCCCGTGGCGTTTTAACTCGTTTCTTCTCACTGACCCGGATTTTATAAAATACATTGATGATCGCATCAATCTTTTTATTTCCACTAATGTTAATTCAGATGTGTCAGCATCAACAATTTGGGAGACGTGCAAAGCTTATTTACGTGGTGAGATAATTTCTTACTCTGCCTTTCGGAAGAAAAGCACTGTTGAAAGGAGTATCTCTATCTCTAGGGAATTGGCTGACCTGCAGTCTAGGTGCGAGGCTACACCAGAACCTGAACTTATAAAAGAATTGCTTACTAAAAAGTCTGAATTTGATATATTGGCTTCCGATGGGGCAATAGAAGCATTACTTAAGTCCCGTCATAGCTATTATGAATCTGGTGATAAGCCGGGCAAAATATTAGCTCACCAAATCCGACAATCTACTTCGGCTCAACATATCTTAAAAATCAATACGGTCAATGGCACAACTATTAACCCTCAAATTATTAATGACCAATTCAGAAATTTTTATACTTTGTTATACACTTCTGAGTGTTCATCTGATGAGGCCGAATTGGAAAGTTTTCTTAGGCCCCTGAACATCCCTTCCATTGACCCCGAAACATCTTCTAGGATGGATGAGCCTTTTACAGTAGACGAAATTAAAGAGGCGCTACACTCCATGCAGAATGGGAAATGTCCGGGGCCTGATGGTTTTCCTATCGAATTTTTTAAAGCATTTACAGATAAACTTTCCCCACTACTTCTAAATATGTTTCACGAATCTCTAAAACATGGCATACTCCCTCCTACTTTAAGACAGGCCACCATTTCACTCTTATTGAAGAAAGGCAAAGACCCCCTTTTGTGTAGCAACTATCGCCCTATTTCCTTACTATGTGCGGACGTTAAATTATTGGCTAAATTGCTAGCAAGGCGCCTAGAGGCTGTTCTGCCTTCAGTCATTTCTACAGACCAAACAGGGTTTGTCAAGGGAAGACACTCCTTTCACAATGTCAGGCGTTTATTTGACATATTGTACTCTCCCTCAACTTTTACCTCCCCTGAGTTGGTTATTTCGATGGATGCAGAAAAGGCATTTGATCGTGTGGAGTGGCCTTATTTGTTTCACACATTAAAAAAGTTTGGATTTGGCTGTAAATTTATTTCGTGGATTAAACTTCTTTATGCTTCTCCTCTGGTCCGTGTCCGCACAAACAATGATTACTCTGATTACTTTCCCCTTGGACGTGGTACTCGGCAGGGCTGTCCCCTTTCCCCACTATTGTTCGCCATCGCAATTGAACCACTGGCAGTGGCCCTGAGATCTAGTCATATGATGGGCATTATAAGAGGTGGCGCTGTGCACAAGCTGTCTTTATATGCTGACGACCTTTTACTGTTCGTATCTGATCCAGACAGATCTATTCCCCTCGTCTTAGATCTACTGAAGGAATTTGGGCAGGTCTCGGGGTACAAACTGAATCTTCATAAGAGTGAACTTTTGCCTATAAATTCCGCAGCAATAGCTTACCCTCTTTCAAATTTGCCATTTAAGACATCATTAAATCAATTCAACTATTTGGGCATCTGTGTAACCAAGAACTACTCTGACCTGTTTAACTGTAACTTTTCTCCCCTTTTGGAGCGATTAACCGCAGATCTCCATCGCTGGTCTCTACTGCCTCTTTCTCTTGCGGGTAGGATAAATTGTATTAAAATGAATGTACTACCTAAATTTCTGTATCTTTTTCAATGCATACCTGTTTTCATTCCAAAGCGTTTCTTTCACTCTTTAGATAGCACTATTTCTCAATTTATTTGGAATGGAAAAACTCCTAGAATACAGAAAGGCATTTTACAAAAACCTAAGGAGCTAGGGGGTTTAGCACTACCTAACTTCTTGTTCTATTACTGGGCTGCAAATGTTCGTAATATGCTAATCTGGCACCGGCCTAACGATCAGCCTCTACCCTGGTTAAGGATTGAGGAGGCTGCTTGTGGCAGCTCTTCGCTTACCTCTCTTTTGTGTCTTCCTCTCTCAATATCACCTTTAACCTTTTCATGTAATGTTATAGTTAAAAATTGTCTTAAGATCTGGCGTCAACTCAGGCGGCATTTTTCTTTACAGTCAACACCTCTTTTTTGCCCTGTAGATTCTAACCCCCTCTTTCCTCCTTCTCTTATTGATAAGGCTTTTGCGGTCTGGGTGGACCACGGGATAATTTCTATTAAACACCTTTACATTGACGGTACATTCGCTTCGTTTGAACAATTGATTCAAGTTTTTAACTTACCTAGGTCCCACTTTTTCAGGTACTTGCAAGTCCGTGACTTTGTACGTAAGCATTTTCCAGGATTTCCCGCGACCCCACCCTCTACCACTGTCGATACTATATCAAATATCAATCCTTATCAAAGAGGGAGCATCTCTACGATTTATAATACCCTTTTCACATGTTGCCCTTTGGATTCTGATATTCTGCGGATTACCTGGGCTAGGGATCTTAATATTGAGATAGAGACAGATACATGGCATTCGATTTTAAAACGTATTCACACGTCTTCTATATGCGCTCGTCATGGGGTTTTACAATGTAAAGTGGTCCACAAGGTACATTGGTCTAAAAGTAAATTAGCCCGTATGTTCCCTGACATTGATCCAAGCTGCGACAAGTGTCATCTTGAACCGGCTAATCTAACCCATATGTTCTGGTCCTGCCCTGCCTTGTCCCCTTTCTGGGAGTCGGTTTTTGACTCACTTTCTGCTATTACTTCTATCACTATCCATCCCTCTCCACTTATTGGCCTGTTTGGAGTTTTAACTCCTAATTACCCATTGCCGTCTCATTTCGCTGAGCTGGTAGCTTTTCTTACACTGCTAGCAAGACGTTGCATTCTGATGAACTGGAAGGGACCTCGAGTCCCTTCTCATTCTCGGTGGGTAAAGGATGCCTTATTTTTTGTTAAATTGGAAAAAATTAAACACTGCCTTCGTGGTTCAATGATAAAATTTTCCAAAATCTGGTTACCATTTTTTGAGCATGTTAAGTCTCTGCAGCTGGATGCAGTTTCAGTTGATTGACTGTACACCTAACCCTGCACTCTAAGTGGTTTTGCAGTTTTAAATTGTTATCATCGTTAGCAGCACACATTATTTGTTTTACTCTAACCTGTTAACACTGTGAGGGATTTTGTGTTGGTGTTTTTTTTTTCTTTTTTTTTTTTCTGTAATGTCTGTTTTTGTGCTTTTTACTATAGCATTATTCCTAATTTTTGTTACCTACAATGATTGTTTACTTTTGTTGCTGTGGAAAATTTAATAAATAAATCATAAATAAAAAAAAATTTTTTTAATCTAATTAATTACATACTCTGTGATTAATTAATCTAAATTAATCGCCTACATAATTTTTGCTGTGAAAGTATTAAATATTTCTTTTTAAATAAATCAGTGAATAATCAGCATTAGTGACAATGAAGCTCAAAAACTCTTTTATTATTACAGTATTTTCACTGTTCAAATAATGGCCATAACAATCAACAAAAATAACCTAAAGTAATATGCTAAGGAAATAAAGTGCTTCAGGAAGATTATTTACCAAAAGTTTAACAGTGCAATATCAATTGCAGGGCTTTTTTGTGCAATTGAACATAAACCTTAAATAAAGAACCCAACAGGTGGATGACATCAAAGTACCGCGAGAGCATTTAGGAAGCAGTCTTCTGTTATGATTTCTCGAACTGCTCTCACGGGATTTGGATGTCATCTGCTTCTTGGTTCTTGTGGCGCCACATAAAGTGTACTCACTAGTTTAACAAACCCGTTTTATCAGCCACTGGTTAGATCAACGTAGCAGTCAAAAACGGGACGCGAGTAATCACGTACGTGAGAAATCGTTTACCCACAAAATACAGGACACCTATATATTTGGTTTTCTGATCCCAATCTTCATCATTCCGCTAAGCCAAGTCAATCTCCATTGGTCTTTACACCTTTATCGATCTCCAAAACTTCGGAGCCTTCCTGCATTATAAGTATGTCCATGCTAGCTGAAAAAAGTTTTACCTCATCTTACGCGCTACAGCCAGAAAACCCAGAGTGGATCCGGTGCGTAGTGAATACAGAACACTTACAGTGGAGAGAGGAACGTGATTTTGCTCCACTCCAGGCTTTGATCACATCCCACTTAAAAAGCTGAATACACGTCGTATTTATGAAAAGTTAATTTAATAATTTTGCAATTGACGGAAATCCGTGTAACGACGGAGAACTTTAATCCATGTGCTTTGTATAATGTGGTACTTTAGAGTGGACGAACTCTATGATATGCAAATTCTTTGCTGCAGACGTTGCATACTTTATTTTTATCATCACTTCCATCAGGCCGTTTTTTTATAAGTAAATGTTCCAGTCAATGATCCAGTCACCGCCAGAGCGTTCTCGTCAACCTCCTTTATTTTACAGTCAAATGGTGGCTAGAATGTATCCAGGTTCAATACAGAATGGATTAATCTGCGTTATTTTTTTTAACGCGTTATTTTTTCTCAGATTAATTAATCGAATTAATGCGTTATTTTCACAGCCCTAATATATATATATATATATTATTCTTTTTTTTCTGTGCAAAAATTAAGTTGGAACTTTAATTTTCACGAACAGGTTAAATCCAGTGTTCCTTGAAGTCAAGTAGACCTCTATGAACTTCACATGGTTTACAGGTTAAAATCTACAGTAATGAGCACATAATGAAGGGAAGATTTCTACAGTATCTCTCTCCCACCCTCATTGGATATCCGGAGGAAACTGCTGGAATAATGAGAGGCCTGAAAGCCGTTTCCTCCCAAGCAGAAACCCACAGCGCTCTGGCCCAAATCCAGAATAGTAGCATTCATATCTATATGCCATTTTTTGGCAGACACTTTTATCCAAAGCATGTGGTCAATATAACCTTTTAAAAATAATTTTTAATAATTTTAATAAATAAAATTTTAATATATAAAATTTAATACATTTAAATAAATTTAATAAATTTAATAAATTTTAATAATTTAAAAAAAAAAATTCTTAAAAATAAAGGGGCTTGAAAGGTTCTTCACAGCAATGCCATAGAATAACCTTTTTTGGTTCTTTTAAGAACTATTTAGACAAAGATTCTTTAAAGGTGCAGTGTGTAAATTTTAGCGGCATCTAGTGGTAAGGTTGTGAATTGCAACCAACAGCTCAGTTCAGCGCTCACCTCTTGCTTTTGAAACGTGTAGAGAAGGTACGGTAGCCGCCACCGGACAAACATGTCATCTTCGGAGACAACTTAGTAAAAATGTTTGTCTGTTAAGGGCTTCTGTAGAAACATGGCGGCACAAAATGGCAGCTTCCATGTAAGGGGACCCTCTGTGTATGTATATAAAAACGTCTCATTCTAAGGTAATAAACACATTAGGGTTCATTATGAAAGGTCTTTAAACACCCCTGATAATTTAGTTTTGTATATTTTTTGCATTTCTGTCAAGAGATCCTTCTAAAAATTACACACTGCACCTTTAAAGAACCATTTCTTTAATATTTTTTTAATAAATATAGTCAGATGTTAAAGGTGCTTTAAAGAGCGCCAATTATCTGATTCACGATTTTACATTTGCTTTGGTGTGTAATTGTGTATATTAGTACATGTTAACGATATGCAAAAGTAAACAATGACACGAGTTATCGTTTCCAACGTAGATCTCTTTTCTTGGACTACAACAAACACACAGATTGTAGGCAACAGTTTACTTTCTCGGCTGGTTGACATGGACATGACGGTCATTATAAAATTTCGCCCGCTTCTGAAATACAGCCTGTAAGTAGTCTATGTTTTCATACTTAAAGGCTCTCTAAGCGAATCTGCGAGACGTTAGTTATTGTTGACGTTTGAAACTGTTTTCAAACAGACGGAGCGTAGCTAACTCCTCCCCCTCCCTTCCGTGCTTTCATGAACGCGCCCAACCCCCACCCCCAAATCCTTTTTGTCGTTTATTGGCTGGAATACTTTGTTTTGTTTTGTGATGCTAGGTTTGGCCACTATGTTGATATTGCCGTTTGTGAAGCCTGGGCTGTCTACAGAGATCGCGTTTTTTTACAGTTTGATCAGCGGACAGGCAGCAAGCAGATAGTGAGGAGATGTTTCCGTTATGTAACAAAAAATGTTTTATGGTCTAAAACGCTTCAATTCGCTTAGAGCGCCTTTAAAGAATTTACTACTGACTAAACCAAGATTCAAACGCAATTTTTGAGCAGTGCAGAGTATAGCGCTTGTTGTTTGTTGTTCACAAATTGTAGACATGGTTTTAATGTTTTATTATCCTTACCTCACCAATCTGTTATGTTCTGCTCAAACCACGCTGGCAAAGTTGATCGATCAGCTTGGTCATCTGCATTTTCTGGATCAGATTAGGCTCATACTGGTTAGATATTTAAGACGATATTAATTCCTGTCAGTATTGCATTGTGAAATAATCTTCCAAACATGGTAAGGAGCGTCACATTTCCGGATGAAATCAGAGGTATTCGACCAATCACAACGTACTAGTTAGCTTGCCAATCGGAGGACACTGTGCTTTTCAGAACAATGATCTTTGTACAAAATCAACATGTTTTAGGGAGGCAGGGCATAAAGGAGCAACAATAATGTACAGTACGTGGAAAATAATGTGTTTTTCTAACCATAAACCACACAAATACATTTTATTACACCAAGTACACAACATAACGTTGTGTTTAACAACGTAATAGGTGCTCTTTAAAGAACCATTTAAACAGAAAAGATTATTTTATGGCATCCCGAAGCACCTTTATTTTTAAGAGTGTATGGGTGTTCCCTGGGATTGAACGCACAACCTTTGTGCTGCTAATGCAATCCTCTCTTGATACACACAATCCATCTGAGCACAGCAATAGCTTTTCATTAAAATTGTGCAAATTAAAATAGCGAATTGAAAATGCACCCAATGTCAATTTCGCCTTAACTCCAATATATTGCAAAAAAAGATTTTACGCTTGAGTGAGGTGCAATGTAAAAATACCTTGTTGCACTTCAATTTTTAAGGTTAATGGATTATCAATTTGAAAATACAATTAATTTCAACTTTCTTGACTAGTGAGGAGTTGCTATAAATTATAAAAATCAAGTGATACAAATAAAGTTGAATTAGCTTATTACAATTTATAGCAGCTCCTCACTAGTCAAGAAAGTTAAAAATAAATTGTAAATTCAAGTTGCCTTAAAGAGTAACTAAACCCTAAACCAACTTTTTTTAGTAAATGATCTGTAAGGGGCTGGACACACCAAAGCTTTTACGCCCGCGGTCGGCGCATGTTTTCAATAGTTTCCAATGGAAGCTCGCCGTTTTTCAAATAAGCCAGCAGCTAGCGGTTTTCTTCCGCGCTGAGCACCGAGAGTTGAAAAATTTTCAACTTTGGAAGAAAAGCTCCGCTCATCAATGTCAGTTCTCACGCGGCCGTCCAATCACTTTGGAGGTGGGGCGGGACAAGTATCACAGCAATTAACCGTCTCACAGCTGACGTATCAGAGCTACCAAAGCGCTTAGCTGAAGAAAGCTGGCACTCAGCTGAAAAACAGCTGGCATTCGGCGTTGTCTAGGCGTTTTCAGCCGCGTTTAAAAGTTTTGGTGTGCACAACCCCTAAGAATGGTGCTTTATTAGTGCTGTTCATTGATTTTAGTAAGTTTCTTGACATTTGGATATAAAGTGTTTCAATACTACAATATATGGTGTAAAAACGTCTGAGTGCTGCCCTCTTCAGGTTGAACAGTGGTTACTGCAGTTGAATTTTCCTATTGGATGTTGGGTCCAAAAAATATCTTGTGACGTAGGCAGGTTAAAGCTCACCACGCCCTTGTTACGATCTCACCACACACTGGTACGAGCTTAGGTCATCCCCTCTATCTCCGTTGGGATCTGCCCACTTTTCTTGCATTTTTCAAATTTGCAGTGGGTGGAGTCAGGCTCTGACCAGGAGTTTAGTTACGCTTTAACAAGGAATTTTTTACAACGTCTTTTTAATCAGGCAATTCGAAAAAGGAATATATCGCAAAACTGCAATGTAAAGATTTTTTCACCTGTCGTGCGTAAAAGGACAAGAAGAGGTCAAATACAGCATATACAGCATGCAGGACTGTCCATTTAATAATTTAAAATAACAACAGGGCAACGTTACAATCTTCATAAAAGTGCTACCAATTGAATTAAAAGAATCCCAATAACAAAACATGTGGAAAATTGCAACTGATCTGATTAGACAAGAAACACTTTTCAGTAACAACTTGGACAGAAAACACATACGGTATAAACACGGGTATGCAGAGTCAACATTAGGGTTATGCCTCCCTTGATTCATTTAGACTGATTTGATTTTGTAAATACTGTGGTCGTTGATTTAATTGAGAAAATCTCTCGGCTGAATGGCTAGACAGGCGGCAAAACAGATGTATGTAGAGACGGTAAGATTGACAAACGGTTCCTCTCAGTGTTTTAAAAAGCTCTGAAATTGATTTTTAAAGGAAGCATTTCAGTGACATGATTAGGATATCGCTTTCACTTGACTTTGAAAACACTGCTATTTGAGAGATGTTTCTCAATGAACATTCCTGGCATCCTGTATTGCAGACACATTGGGTTGGAGACTGTTAATCTGGTCAGCCTGTCTGCCCTGTGCTTGCATGTGGGTCTGGTTGCTTGGGAAAATCTCAAGACTGCCCGATTATGATGCAACTAGATTTCCTCAACCGTTCATAAAAGATTGTGCCACTAGCAATAGCAAAGTCATGGGTTTCATTCTTAGGGAATACGCATACTCATAAAATATATAGTTTTAATGCACTTCAATAGTTCATAAATATTGTACGAGGTGGTTAATTGGTATGAAATAATATAGCCTAATCTCACTCATATGATTTAGTACAATTTGCGTTCCCTCCTGGGGTTAGGGGCGGTGCTTCATTATTGCTCTTTTCTTACAGATGTACATTTTTGTATGAATCATATTGTACTAATACCAATTATCCACCTTGTACAATAGTTACTAATTTCTATGAGATCCAGATTCTGTTGGTGCAGCACTCCAATAATGATTTCTTTTTAATTGCAAAATTTCTCAAAATAAGAAAGATTTATCTGGAAGGTTTATCAGGAGCAATGAAAGAGCAACAAAATGTGAAAGACAAACCCATTCTGATAATTAAATCAAATCTGGTATCCTGTTTCACAGTCACCTCTTGTTTTTTATTATGAAATTCTACCAAAAATGTTTTTACAAATGTCCACCCACAGAGCTGTTGTTCTCTTCTCGCTTGTACACTTTCTTCCCTTCTCCTGCTGTGATATTCAGGCTTTATTTGAGCACGATAAGCACTCTACTGCTTTTCCACAACTCTGTTTGAATTTCCGAACATGCAGCTGTCTCACAATGATAAAGACCTTCTTTCAAAGACCGGGAATGCACACGTGTAACAGTGTGACACTCACGACCGATAAGAGACGCAAACTCTATAGGAAACACACTGCTCGAGACCGTGAGCCTGCAATTTTCCATGGAAAGTTAGTGCGCCAGAAACAGGGAGAGATAAGGCAGGGAATAAGAAAAACCAAAAGATGTTCTCTCAGCCGGATAGAAGGGAGAGAAATAAGTTACAACACCACTTTTGGACACTTAGCTGTTCATAATAAGCATATTCTTATATCTAAAGTCATTTGGCTCAAACTTTTAAACTAACCATACACTAAATCGGTTCTTCTTTAGCTAATGACTAAAACATGATTTTACCAAAACGTAAGCAATGGCACCATAGCATACACCATAGCAAAGAATGGTCAGGATATGACAAGGAAACAAATAAAAAATTGTTAAAAAAAATTCCACACAAGCACAAAGGCTTAATGTTTGCATTAAAAATACTGTTTATTTTAGACAATATGCTGAACATTCATGCTAAAAAGCTAAAAAGCATGACTGCAATTATTAACATAGTGTCTATGCATTAAAAATATAGCACCAGCATTTAGTGCTAGTGTCAAGATTATTATTAGGCACAACAAAAGGAAAACTAATACTCAGGCCCGGATTGGCCATAGGGAGAACCGGGAGGATTCCCGGTGGGCCGGTCTGTTTTTTTTTGGCCACGAGGGCCGGTGTTGTCATGCCACCGGGATGACGCGTATTTGCGGGTGAGAGATGTCCCCGCCGCTTTATGCACAAGTTGATTGTGTCCCGAGTCCCGACCACTTATTGGAAGAATTCTTGCATTAGGGTGCATTGACATCTAAAACGCATGGGAAACGCAGGACGTGCCGCTGTCTTCTGGTTTTCAAAGCGCTTACTTGAACACGAGTTTTGTTTCAGACGCGTCTATATTGAGTGCGCTTGCCGGCCGCGCGTCTATATTTAAAATAAACATGAGCGCGTCTTTTGAGTGCGCTTGCCGGCCGCGCGTCTATTATATTTTAAATAAACTTGAGCGCGTCTTTTGAGTGCGCTTGCCGGCCGCGCGTCTATATTTTAAATAAACTTGAGCGCGTCTTTTGAGTGCGCTTGCCGGCCGCGCGTCTATTATATTTTAAATAAACTTGAGCGCGTCTTTTGAGTGCGCTTGCCGGCCGCGCGTCTATATTTTAAATAAACTTGAGCGCGTCTTTTGAGTGCCCTTGCCGGCCGCGCGTCTATTATATTTTAAATAAACTTGAGCGCGTCTTAATACAAACGGGCTGGCCTCTAAACGTATTTTTTTATCCAAGTCATAGATGAATTCTCTATGAATAATCATTATTCATCGTTTATTGCAAGAGGAACAAAAATCTATTTGATGCAAAACTCATTCGTTTCAAAAGTATATCCATGATGTTTTCTTTTTTTTAACACAATGTAGGCCTACGTTATTTAGCAATAGACATGATCTAAGTACTAAAAAAAAGATACAGATTATTTCCATTTGTTTCCAATGCATACTTGATAAATCTTGCTTGTGTATTGTATATCAGGGGTTTCCAAACGTTATCAACCCAACAGTTAATCTCAAGACTCACCATTTTTTAGAAATAGAAATATAGAGGAAAATACAAACACATTTGTTTCCTTTAGTTTTTGAATAAGTTTACTTTAGTAATATATGGTCTTATGGTAGGGCTGCATAATTATGGCAAAAATTATAATTGTTTACTGCATTTGCACGGAATATGAAATTATATATTTGAAAAATACAGTGAATTGCAAGGCTGGAGAGAACAGTGCACTACTGCAGACTTATACTGAGGGTTTAAAGATATTATTTTAATAGTCAGTCGTGAACTAAAGTGGGCCGGTCTAAGGCATGAAACTCCAGGGCTGAAAATGAGTCCCACTCCGGCCCTGATACTGGCCACTACAAACCAGCAGAGAGTTGGCTACACAAGGAACGCAAATGTCATCTTGTTGTGATGTTGGGTGTCAGAATCGACAAATAAACAGGCTCCAATTTAAAGTTTTATCGCTTACCTGATGCCACTGCAAATAAATAAATAAAACGATGACAGCTGTGGTTAAGCGCTATTAAAACAAGAGGATTGGACAGAAACGATCATAAAAAATTTTCACGTTTGCATGGCACACTTCAGTTTAAAGAAAATATTGATTATCTAAAGATTTCTCGTGCATGCCCACCTAATTAAGAATAATGGAACAGGCATAGGCAGAGTTTGGGGGGGGGGGTTGAGGGTGCACTGCCCCCCGACCTGAGCAATATATGATTTTGTCTGAGCTATTAATGAAATAGAAATATGCAAATTAATATTTTATTTTTTCCAATCATAATAATAATTTTAATGGGTAGACTGAGTAACTTAAGGGTAACATAGTTTTAATTTAATTAGGGGGCATGTACACCACGGAGACAGCCGGCGTATGTTTTAAATTATTTCCGATGGAAACTCCGCATATATCAGTCCTTCCAGAAAAATTAGAGAAAAAATTAGTTTTTTTTGTGATTGTTGCGGACAAAAATCCTTGATCTTGCGGCACGTTTTCTTAAAAAATGCGATGAAATATGCGGGATATTTATGCAATTTTTATGCAATGATATTGCGGGAACTTGTCAAAATTGCGGGAACTTGCAAAAACTGTGTGAACTTTCAAAAACAGTTTGCAGCTTTGCAGCTTTTCATTGATGTTCACCTCGCGTAGTTACGTCACTTCCTAACATTCCCATGACAACAGTGGAAATGGCTGTGCATGTGTGAAGTAAATGCAACATTTTTCAACTTTCTGCTAAGATATGACTTTTTGCTATAAAATGCGGGGATTATGAAATCATGCAAACCCCGCATATTTTGCGAGCAGAAATCTGCAATTTATGCGGCGAAAGTGCGGTGTATTAAAAAAATGTGTCCCCCGCATAAATATGCAGACTTTGGCTGATTATGCGTTGAATCATGCGATCGCATAATCAAGTTTTTCTGGAGGGACTGATATATTTTTTCCCATTCGGTGTTGAGTGACCAGGGTTGAAAAATTTTCAACTTTGGGTGAAACACTCAGCACGTCAACATCACTTTTCACTCAGACGTCCAATCACAGTGGAGGAGGGGCGGGACAAATACCACAACAACCAACTGGCACATCGTACATCAACTGGTAAACAAAACAGAAGTATCATAGTGACCAAAGCGCTTAGCTGAAAAAACGCTGTCAAGCGCCTACAGTCGGCATCCATCTGGCGTTTTCAGCGACGTTTGGTGTACATGAACACCCCATAGACCATATTTAAAACCATGCAGCCACACTCAATTGCTAATCTCAAAGCATGCAGGACTCTTTTTTTTGCTGGTAGGTGCCCCCCAAGCACAAACGCAATGGGATAAAGTTAATTGATTTCTCATGTAACGCTAACTTTATTGCCCATTCAGCCCATAGTTATAGGAATCTAATGATTTATAAACCTTTAATTTCTCTTTACCATACACATTCAGCAAATAGCAACACATTTGTGATATTGCTTTAGTAAGATGTAATATTTGCAGAAAACAAACAGAGGTCTTATAAGAGACAGAAGAACCAGACTAATGATGGCACCTACTAATGTACAGTTCAAACATCCGTGAAATGCATACTGGAGACCAGATTCTGAACCTGGCCAGCGATTTATTTTTAGTGCATCTCGCTCTGTCTCGCTCAGTCCTGCCAAAATAGCAGGTGCATTTACAGGTGCATCCTCTCTCTCTCTCTCTCTCTCTCTCTCTCTCTCTCTCTCTCTCTCTCTCTTTTGTACACACAGTCAATCTTTCCCTCGCTCTCTCTGTCTCTCACTCTTTTCTTCTCCTGCTTTCTCCAGCGTTCTGTTCCTGTGTGTGTAATCCATACCTGGCAGGATGCCAACCATGTCTGCAGGCACCTGCGTCAGCCGACTGGGCAAAACAACACACTCAACTCTCCTCCACAGTCAACAGCCACTCTGAGCAAAGCAAAAAAAAAACTCACACATCCACACAGACATTACTCACACTCACAAGCCAAACAGTCAGGGCAGTATGTAAGAGGTGCTGTTTTCATAGCGTGCCACAACATTTTGATAATATTTGTATTTGTATTGAAGAGAAGATGTATAGGATAATTTACTAAAATGAGGCAATTTTTCCTCGTAATACTAACGTGTAAAGATATTTTGACGCTAAGAATAGATTAAAAATTTAGCAGGTATACACTCACCTAAAGGATTATTAGGAACACCATACTAATACTGTGTTTGAACCCCTTTCGCCTTTAGAACTGCCTTAATTCTACGTGGCATTGATTCAACAAGGTGCTGAACGCATTCTTTAGAAATGTTGGCCCATATTGATAGGATAGCATCTTGCAGTTGATGGAGATTTGTGGGATGCACATCCAGGGCACAAAGCTCCCGTTCCACCACATCCCAAAGATGCTCTATTGGGTTGAGATCTGGTGACTGTGGGGGTCATTTTAGTTAAGTGAACTCATTGTCATGTTCAAGAAACCAATTTGAAATGATTCGAGCTTTGTGACATGGTGCATTATCCTGCTGGAAGTAGCCATCAGAGGATGGAAACATGGTGGTCATAAAGGGATGGACATGGTCAGAAACAATGCTCAGGTAGGCCGTGGCATTTAAACGATGGCTCTAAGGGGCAAGAAAACATCCCCCACACCATTACACCACCACCAGCCTGCACAATGGTAACAAGGCATGATGGATCCATGTTCTCATTCTCTTTATGCCAAATTCTGACTCTATAATCTAAATGTTTCAACAGAAATTGAGACTCATCAGACCAGAAAACATTTTTCCAGTCTTCAACTGTCCAGTTTTGGTGAGCTCGTGCAAATTGTAGCCTCTTTTCCTATTTGTAGTGGAGATAAGTGGTACCCGGTGGGGTTTTCTGCTGTTGTAGCTCATCCGCCTCAAGGTTGTGCATGTTGTTGCTTCACGAATGCTTTGCTGCATACCTCGGTTGTAACGAGTGGTTATTTCAGTCAAAGTTGCTCTTCTATCAACTTGAATCAGTCGGCCCATTCTCCTCTGACCTCCAGCATCAACAAGGCATTTTCGCCCACAGGACTGACGCATACTGGATGTTTTTCCCTTTTCACATCATTCTTTGTAAACCCTAAAAATGGTTGCGCGTGAAAATTCCAGTAACTGAGCAGATTGTGAAATACTCAGACCGGCCCATCTGGCAACAACAACCATGCCACGCTCAAAACTGCTTAAATCACCTTTATTTCCCATTCTGACATTCAGTTTGGAGTTCAGAAGACTGTCTTGACAAGGACCACACCACCAAATGCATTAAAGCATCTGCCATGTGATTGGTTAATTAGATAATTGCATTAATGAGAAACTGGACAGGTGTTCCTAATAATCCTTGGGGTAAGTGTATATACACTCTAAGAAAGGTTGTGTGAATTTTTTAAACATCTTTTTGTGTTATGCTTTTAACACATAGGGGCAGTTTCCCGGACAAGGATTAGCTTAAGCCAGGACCAGGCCTTATCTTAATTAAGAAATATAACTAGTTTTAACAAACATGCCTCACTAAAAACATTACTTGTGTGCATTTTGAGGCAAAACAAAAAGCACTGATGTATTTTAAGATATGTCAGTGCAAGTTGTTTTCAGTTTGGACAGCTCTTACATTTATTTTACTCTAGGACTAGTCTAATCCCTGTCCGGGAAACTGTCCCATTATGTGTTATTTTGTGTTGATTGTGTGTTAAAATAAAACACAAATTGTGTTACAAGTAACTCAAAATGTGTTGTTTCAATAATAACACAGGGATGTGTGGATTCTGGGACAACGCATTTAGTCTGTTGTCCAAGAATCAACATTAATGTGTTGTTTTTAACACATCCGTTCTACCAGTGTACATAGATGCTTCATTTAACCTCAGTATAGATCTGCATCTATGTATATTTATATCTATGTCTGACAGTGTTTAACAAAGCATGTGCTGTTTACGTCAATGTCTTTTTCTGCCGGTGGGTGCTTGACACTATGTCACTCAATGCTTGGGTTGCTTAGCAATGGCAGACGCTACGAGAGCACCCAAGCGATTTGGAAAGAAGGAGTAAATCGGCAAGGTCACTTTTTCCCCATGGTTTAAGACACGAAATTTGAAGCGCACCTTATTCAGCTTATTCATCAAAGCATTAGATATTACAACTTGCAAGACGCACCAATCAAACTCTTCAAAAGAATTCTTCATTAAAAGTAATTGAACATATCTGGCATTTTTTGGGACCTATGGGATTGGTGTCTATGTGTCGGTGACAAGCACAAAAAGTATTCTCATTGCCTCGTGAAATGGAGATTGCACCACTGTGGTCACATGGACTATTTTAATGATGTCTTTATTGTCTTTCTGGGCCTTGAAAGTTGTGAGTTGCGTTACTCTGTACGTGGGCTCTCGGATTTCATCAAAAATATCTTAATTTGTGTTTTGAAGATGAACGAAGTTCTTCAAGGTGTAGCGACATGAGGGTGACAGTATCTTCATTATGCTTCATTGCTGCAATCTGTAAATTTTCTGTTAACTGTCTATCACAATCTCTGTTTGAAACATAAAACTGCAGGTTAGCTTACGAAAGCTCTCTCTGTTCCCTCCATACATAACAAAGTTTTCCAAAGTAGGACCCTAACTTTCATTGTTGACATTGACGGGAACACGGGCTGCTAGCAGCGAGATGGAAATTGGACAGAAATTATATTTGAGTTACGTTACGTTCTGTTCCTTTGCAAAGTGCACGGCGAAACTGCTGCCAGCCACTGGCACAGCTCGCGAATGAGAACAGAGTGTGGCACACCACTCCCCCTGAGGACCTATGTACCAGAAACACATGCTATGCAAAACCACCGTCAGGCTCCTGGATGCAATCTAATACAGCTCTTTTTGCTTAGATCAAGGGGTTGCATTAACATATAGAGATCGTTCTGTACCCATATAAACAACTAGGGCTGTTTCTAAGAGATTTGTTTAAACTGACTGAATGTCTGTTTTTTTTCTCTTGGTATGTCTTTGTTAAGAAATGATGTCATAGGGCAATGATCCCTTCAGATAAATTCAATCGTTGGTATGAAGGGCCTGACCCAAAGGTGTTTGTGTGCTTTAGGTCTGTACATTCTGTTCACTTGTTGACTGAGGCTCACACACAGACACACACTGAAGACAATGCACAACAACACATACACACAGAGAGACTGAAAGGCTACTGCATAAGATATCTTATCATTGTACCATTTAATGGATAATCATGAATGTTTGCTGGCAAACAGATAAAGGCCGTGATGATTGGTCAGGGGTGGTCAACATCCACTCCCATAGAAACCAGTAAAACAACACCTGGGGGCATTGGAGATGAAATGACATGAGGGTGAGTAAATAATGTCAAAGTTTTGGTTTTTAGGTGAACTGTCACTTAAGTGCACCGTGAAGACTCATCAATTACTCATCCTGGTTGTGAATCACTGTTCTATATAAGTTCTGATTCTCTCATCATCACGTATGTTGTAGTCTTTCACTTTATTAAGTCGGTGTTACCTGTGTGAGTAATTCTATATCAGCTGTTAAGCCTCACACCTCCCTGTCTGTGTTTTTCCTCTGCTGATCGTGTGTAGGTGTTCTGGGCTTGTAATTAGCTTGGGAAGTGTTTAAGATACACAGTGTTCTCTCCACAGGGCTCAGGAACATGACCCAAATCCTCAAGTGCAAAACAAGACAAGAGTGGGTGGAGATAGAGAGTGAGGGAGATATATAGAGAGATCAGGACAGCGTGAGACTGTACACACAGGACCGACACACTAAGAGCTCTGAAAATAGGACTAGGAGCAGATTCACAAACAGTGATGGAAGCTAAATAATCCATTAGGTCAAATAATTACATCTAAATATATGATTATGAATGCCACCAGATTTATCTGGTACGTCAATGAGGTCAGTTTGCATAAAACAGCATTTTGTAATTGTACAATATAAGAGTTTGCTTCCAAAACGCTATAATCACACTTTGGTTACCATCAAAATCTGTATTGTATCAGGTCAGAATTAAAAAGTAAATTCTTAATTTGGCAAAATCCAATATCCGCCGTGTTATTCTCGTTTCTCCCTTTTTCCTAAAACGCGATACATAGCAGTCCTCGTTCTCTGCAGAATGCAATAAATCCGCTCAACAAATCACAGCGCACCATTCCACGCATTGTCAACAATAATGGCGGCGCGTTGAATACACACAGAATCTTAGTTTTCCTCATCTACTTTGTACTTCGTGATCAACAAACAAACAAAAACATAATAATGCTTTGATGGCATTGCTAAACCTGTGGTATTCTGTGACGGGAAAGAAACGTAAGCCATCAAATTATAATAATTTACATGAGGCACTTAGGAGACGTAAAAATGCCAGCTGTTGCTTGTTCTTACACGGCAGCATCAAGCTTCTGTCATGCCAACACATTGACCCCAGGGGATCTTATGAAAAACTTTCCATTATTTTACTGGAAGTCAACGAAAATCAAGCAGGACCAAAATATTTTACAGCTGATCGCTGTCAAAAATGTTCAGCGACGACGTCCCAAGGATTACAGCAGCAATGACAGGATTCTTAATATGACAAAGTCAGTGTTTTGATTAATGCCATTAATGTTTATTTTTTTTAATCAGTGTATATCACTAGTCAGCCAAATTAATATAACATGGCATATAACATGGCAAAGATTTATAGCATTTAAAAAAAACTTTTTTTTAATAATTAATCTTTGAAAATCAAATTATGGATTTGAATTTTTTATGTTTTATAACCCAACGATGCTATGTGAAAGTTTGTAACAGAGAATAATGGTTTTCATCTTGTCACTTTCTTGGTATAGAAAACTCGTTTTTACCGAAATTAGTCAAAATGGATTAGGTGTGGGAAAGTATGTTACGTTTATTCAGAGGCAAATCTAAGGTACGGATAAAGCACGTGCGAGCGAGAGATTAGACTAATATTTGCGCGCATCCTCACGAGGGCACATATAGTCTACTTCATGAGCGAAACTCTTCGGGAAAGCGCACCTCTGCTCAGCGTGCACAAATGCAGCCACACAAGTGCTGGAATGAGCGCTCGCTCGACTCTCTCTCTGTGCTCTTGTAACTGCACAACATTCACTTGATGGTCAAGTTTACTTTAAAGACTTCGGGCTTCACACATGTGATTGGTGGTTTGGTTTGATCAGTGACACGCATCTTTTGTTCCACACTCGTACAGGTATAAACATTAGACACCACGCAGGGGTTTAAATCATGTCTAAAATACATAAATCATATTCTGTATCTCATCATTGTCATTAAAATCTCATCTTTAGTGTATTTCTAGTCTATATGCTTGTTGTGTCTCACAGTAAGTTTGTTTTTGCAATATGAACATAAGAGTTATGTGATTCCCATCCATAAATTTAAGCAATAACCAACTTACAATGTTGGTGTTTGTTAGTTCAGTTTGTTAGATAAGTATGAATCTTAATCTAATGCTTCCTCTTTTCCTCATTTAGTTTTTTAGTAAGACACTTAAGTCAGACACTGAAGTTGCAGTATTAATTACATTGTTTTCAATATATCCTAAAAAACATTTGCAAGCAAAAGATATATCTGAGAGGGGCGTGACTTTTTTTTTAAGCCAAGAATTTTTGTCATACCAAACTGTAACAATTTAGTGTTATTTTAAGCAGTGTAAAACAAAATAAACCCGGTTTATATATATCTCACTTAATTATATATACTGAATATTATTGTTGTGCATTTCAAATGAAAAACCCTGGGCAGTGCTGGGGCATGGTGGGCCTTGGTTCTTGGACTTTGCTAAGGGCCCCCAAAAATGGTAAACACGCCACTGCATATATTTGTATATATGTAGCAGTATATATTTATATATAATCCTTCATTATACCACGTTTACCACAAACAGTGCTCTGGTGGTTATTTTAAGACATTGTACAAGTTAGGTGTGTGTTTTACAGAAAAATAATCAATACCGATGGAACATTTCTCAGCCAATGACCCGTGGTATAATTGAAAATAATGCACACCTTCAGTGTAATGGCACCCCCTTACACCACATTACCTTGGGTGTGCATTATTTTCAAAAAAATCAACGGCTCATTGTTGATTATTCCTTATTACATGGCCCTCTGAAATACCTGATTCTGATTGGTCAGAACTAAAAGGAATTAGTCATCCATACTGAGGTTTGTTATTCCCAGATAACCACCACCTGAAGCTATCACAGCTTCAAGAAGTCATCTTGATCAGTACAGCCATGTAATAAGCAAGACAATGTTCATCCAGCCACTTGTTATCACAAAATAAACCCCCTTTAAAGTTATACAAGACCCCATTTGTGTTGGGGTCTCAAATAACTCTTTTAGGGTTTATTCTGTGAGAATAATAAAGAAAAGCTCTTAAATTCCCCTCCTCTGCCGGCCGGACACTACACTTCTACTAGCTTGTCCTTCTCGTGGGAGGAGAATCAATTACTTTTTAATAAGAGCTCCAATTAGTCCCGAGCACATTGTGCTAAATATAACTCTTATTGTCATGATTTAATAAGCAGAAGGCCGGAGTCTGACCCTTGTCAGATGAGCACTGGGCGCTGTGTTTGGGCCCTCGGAGCACGCGAACACAGAGTACAATTTATTATAGAGGCTGAGTATAATGAGACAAGTCCACCACGCATCAACACGAGGCCTGTCAAGCCAACCGACACAGGATGGGAAATTATTTTTACCTCGTCAAGTGGGATCATGAAAGTTTGTGCATGCGTGTGTGTGTAGATGATGGAGCATGATGGAGGCTGTCAGACCGCCCTCTGCGGAATATGCAAACACATCTGAATGTATACACAACAGACACACACTTTCCATGTTTACATAAAGGCTGTTTTATATCTGTTTCACTATAAAGCCCTGCTAATAGTATTGTGTAAGGTGTATTTTTAATGCGCCTTTCAACACTGTGCCCTTGCAGCTCAACTGGTAGAGTATTGTGCTAGCATTAGCGACACAATGGTCATGGGTTTGATCCCCAGGGTACACACATAGCCTACTGATGAAATGTATACATAACATAATGCACTGTAACTCGCTTTGGATACAAATGTATGCCAAATGCATACAGTACAGTAAAATCATTCGATACATTGTACTTCCTGCATTGTGCACATAAGTGTTTTCTGACTAAGTTTAGCGTTAATTTAAATTTAAGTTGTATGATTAAATCAGAAACGTAATGGGCTATAATGTTTATTCTGCATCTGATTGGATGAGAGCATCCATGATCACTTATATAAGATATGAATAACACTGTGGCAATATACTCTTTTTTTCCACTATATGCAATCTAATTTAATTTATTCACACTAACAAAAAACTGTTCTTATAAACATATTTTGACAAACATGAGACAGTTAAATATCTGTATTTGCATTCAATTATGGCTCCTAGCGAGTATGATGTCCTGAAGTTTGTGCCAGCTGGCATTGGCAAAGAGGTCCACTGTGTTCTGCCATGCCCTGCCCACTGTCAGCTCTTTACCACTAATGCCATTACTGTTCTGGATCTGAACAAACACATGAAGGCCACATACACACAATCACATAAAGATAAAAATCTCTGGCTTCCAGCTCCTTTGACTCCGCTTCCACTTAGACTCAAGGTCAATGCAGCACACAGAAATCAGACATTGGCATGAAAGCACGAGTCTGTGTTCTGTACCACGATACAAAAGTTCTTTTTTTAGAGCACCTTGACGGACGTCATTGCTAACGCACACTGTTGCGCAAAACGTGGAAACTAAGACCAAAAATAAATGTAAACAATCAAAGACGTGCAGATCATCGAGTGAGATACGAAGCTGAGCTTTAGAGCAGTGGTTTTAAAAACTTTATGATGCCAAGTAGAAAGAAATGAGAGAAAAACACAGAAAAATTACATTTTAAAATTTCTACTTTGTTCTCTAAAAAGTTCTGAGGACCCCTTACTGGAGGCACACCGGGGGTCTGAGATCCAAATTTGAAAACCCTTGCTTTAGAGAGTAACCAATCACTTTTAGGCCACATCCAACGAAGCCAGAGCTTTTCCAATGCAATCTTTTTTCCCTTGTTCTAAAAAGTTGTAAATACGGCATTGTCTCAAAAAAAAACTCTGTATTAACTAAACCACGGAAACCGACTCAAATCGATGTAGTATACATGCCAGACCTGTATGTGGTGCTGTAATTATGCCACAGAGATACACAAAAAATGGAGAAGACGACTTGGAGCATGCGCATGAACTTTGTGTTGTCCATAATCAATTGTTGCTCACTGTAGTAGCAAAGAAGCTGAAGATTTTGCTTTAGTAAAGCTAACGGTGCATTCACACCAGTCGCGGTAGAGACGGCAAAAACATGCTTTTCGCGCATAGTTGGACGCTTGAACATTTGACTTTACTTGTTTCATTTGCGAGGGAAAGCCGTGCGTGAAATTCTAGACATTCGAGACATTAATGCGAAGATTTGTGTCATGGGAGGGGCTTCTGTGACTCCGTATGCTTTCTGTAATCACGTCACTATTACAGCAAAGTCCTAATTGGTAAACGCGGCGGTGGAAATCCGCTGAAGTTAGATTTTTCAACTTGCGCGTTTCCTGCAGCAACACTCACTTCCGTGCCGTTCGTGACGCAGGGTACCTAATCGCGTCTTTGCATTGACTTAACATGTAAATCACTCGCGCTTACCACCTATACCGCATCTGGAGTGAACCCTGCATAATAGGCTCTCTGCTTTCTGTGCATAAACACGAAGTCCATCATTGTCGTAGCAGTGTCTGACTACGGTCGAGACGTAGGGTGATGACATCATCGTATCACAAAATATACGTATTGGCTGTACACACGAAAGCACAAGGGTGTTGTGTTCAGATTTTTCCACTCTGGGACCCCGTTTAAAAAAAATAAATGGTTTCAAGGCCACAAAACGTCGGATCCATCTAGACGAAATGCTGATACATTGTTTTACGTACACAGCTAAATTTCCGATATTTAATTAAACAATCAAATTTGTGTAAAACCAAGCAGTTTGCTTTGGTTACAAATCATGTAAACATAAATGCTGCAAGGGACAAAAGACCCTAAGGGGTCTATAGTAATATAATGTAAACATGGGCATCGGAACCATTATATGTGGGTGGGACAAGACCCCCATCACATTTTCTCTAATTTAGTGCATATGTCTGTTCACTTGTCAGAGTGCCTTGTCTGGTCAAATCCGTTCCACTAGAGGAGTGCCCTAAAAATTAAACTCCATTTTGCGTTTTAGCTACAACCTTGACTTCCATGCTGCTGCTTCTTCAAATCCATTCTTTGGCTCATTTAAAGTTCATATAATTTAAACTCCATTTCATGTTTCTTACTACTTTTGCATGATGTACTCCCACAGCAAGCTAAACCAAGCTTTCAGCCTATAAAAGCAATTGTTTAATTAAAAAGCACCAGAATACAAGACAATGGCATCTATTCCAGTTAATATTTTGTACCCACCCACATTTTTTTTTTTTTTTTTTTGCTTCCGACGGCCATGAATGTGAACACAAAATATTGGATTTATACTCATGTTACTTTCCAAGTAATGAAATTTACGTATAATAAAAACCTTCAGAAAATTTTTATTATGTCCAGTTTTTAAATCACTAAATTTTATAACAAAGTCATGTTCAGTTGGAGCCACAGTTCTGTTTTATCTTGCAATCTGCAAAATTATTCCAGAAATAAATCCTTTGATACTACCAACAATAAAGACAATTGTGCAATGCAATGGGGTGTTAAAGAAAGAGCTGGGGGTAGTGTTTGTTATTGAGTGCAATGGGAGAAAATTAAATCAAATGGGCCCTTTACCCCGGAGACCTTTTAGCACCATTGTACCATTCAGGCTTCTAAATTAATGCATTGAGACTGAGATCCTGATCCCAAAATTGGTCATAAACGAATTTGAACAAATACTTGGAATTCAAGTAACGATTTGGTGTCAGTACGTCACATTGTTTATGTAAACAGTGCTTTCAGACGATTGTTAGCACTGTACATAAAACATTACGCATATGCTCATTGTCTGGCCTGGAAATTGATTTAATAGCTCACATTTTACTAGTCCTTCTAAAAACACCCAATTTATGACCTGAAAAAAATACATATTAATCATCAAACAAAAGGCTGGATGGGATGATGTAATCTCACGAATGACACACTGGTTAAAAATGTCTTAAATCCAGGTATAATTTGTATAATCTTTTCTTTTTTCATGCATGTGTCATATGCCTTTAAGAGCTAGCAGTTTGTAATTGCATTTAGTTTTTTGGCACCATTATTCAGTCATCATTCCTGCGTTTGTGTTAAGAGTAAATATTACAACACAGCGCACAGTAAGTATTTTCTGAACCGAGCAAACAGACGCACTGAACGCAAGGGATGGTCTTCACCATAAACGTAAGTGTAGAGGTCAAAGGTCACTAGAGGAAAGGTCAACACTGAAAGTAAAATAATTGCAGTTCACAGAAACATGACAGGTAGATCCCGTTCCGGTTTTACAACTTTTGTATTTTACAGCACACATCATAAATGAGAGGAACAAAACAATCTGTAATGTAAACTTGTTTAAAATAAAGCAATGTCTATTTGTGATAACAGGCTGTTATTTCCAGCTATCATAACTCTGAGGAATGTCCAATAAAATCACTGTTTTATTTTATTTTATTTTTATTTTATTTTATTTTATTTTATTTTATTTTATTTTATTTTATTTTATTTTATTTTATTTTATTTTATTTTATTTTATTTTATACTGGTTACCACCTTCCAGATTGGAACATTGAAAGCTTGATTAAATAAATAAATGAACAAACAAATGAATGTCTTTCTTATCAAACCATTGTGTATTTAAATTGCATATGTGCTTTAATTTTATGTTAAAAATCACTCTGGAAAATGTCACATTACAGACCTAAACAATGGGTTGACCAAACTTCATTTACCTAATCTGACAAGAACATCACATATAAGAGCGCAATAAGGTTGATGTTAAAAATCTGTCACAGTCATGTGGCATTGTTACTTGCAAACACTTCAAATGTCAATTGTAACATGTTTGTTTGGTTGTAGGTTATTCCTCTGTGCTAAATCTGTAATCTCTATGACTGTATGAATGTTTCAGATCCATAGAAAACAAATAGCCAATAAATGGACCCAGACAGTATTGAGCAGTGTGTGTGCGCGTGTTAGAAAGGGTTTTTCGAGTAATGCATCCTGCATACTAATGCACACCGAGGGTGTGAGCATGTGCATCTGTGAGTTAAACCATTTCACTGAACCCAAGGGGCTTGTTTTGTTAGGGACCCCGTCTGGTGGAATGGTGCTGGCCCAGACACTGCCGATAGAGAGAGAGAGAAAGAGAGAGAGGGGGTTGCAGGATCTCAGTTTATCAAGACATGCTGGTGATGTTTCAGGCCACAAATCAAAGCAGCCCCCATTAATCCTCTTTTATCATGCAGAACAGTAAACCTCCTGATTTCTTTCATTTCACCTAGAATCTTACTGACTGTTTAGTCACAAATCTAAAACAATAATCCGATTATAATTGTGTGTGGCACGGTGGTCTGAAGTGACGTGACTACTATACTCAAATAAGCTGTGTTAAGGGTAAAAGGGGGTTAACGCTAACAGTGATTTAAGCGACAAAGCTCCCTACTGAATTTCAGATGTATTTTAAAATTCAGATCTGACTGTTTCTGTCAACCTTTGTGACAGCGACTGCATGCAATGCGACATGCTTAAGCAGAGATCATCCTTATGCAAATGTGCAGAAATACAACCAATGGGAGCACAGACTGAGATACTGCAGAAACACCTTTTGGTAAACAAACAGCACATAGATTTGAGGATCTAGTAGCACATTAATAATTTTTAGAGTAAACAGGAAAATATGTCCTGAAGTCTTTTAGTGATTTGTTGGGCGTTTCAGTTTTAGGGGGTTGTTGATAGCGTTTTACTTCCCTTGTCATCTAATCGAATGAAAGGCGAATTAAAACAAATGATTTCTCAAAACGCTTCGCTGACATAGGGACAATCATGTCCATTTAAATGAATACTCCTTCAAATATCTCAGGCAATTAGAGTTTGTTCCCATTGGGGTCGTTTTTAATTAACGCGTGCTGATGGATCATTCGTTTTCCACAGACACCATTAGAAGGTCATTACACCAGTCAATGATTTCCTATATGACCATCCAGCGATGGTCAGACTGATACCATATAGCTGAGAGTGACAGAGAGATATCAGACTTATCATGTGGAAAAAACGGATTAGACAGGTGGAAACACTCACTTTAAAGCTCTGTCATACAGACAGATGCTGCTGGCGATGTGAAATCCTCGTGTTATTCTGTTGAAACCGGATCAGGATTCAGATTTTCCACATAACATGAATTCTTGTTGCCCCACCTTAAATGAAACGCATCGATTTTTCCAAAGTTTATCGTTCTAATAAGCGCTGCGTGGTCTGACTGGCCAGCTCTCCAGTGCGTTGTGATTGGCCGAATACCTCAACATGTGACGGAAATGTAACGCCCCTTACCATATTTGGAATATCAGCAGCGTCTCCCAACATGGTGGTGGTGGCGTCGGCAACAATACTACAGCGAGAATAAAAGTTACGCCTTTTTTGCGTACACATTTGGGCTGTGTTATGCAAATCTTCCCACACGTGATGTAGATATGTGGGGCTGTGTGTGAATGAAGCATTTTAGGAAAGTGTGGATGAGCCTTTACTTTTAGAACGTATATATCTTTGGGTTTGAAATTTTAATCTTTGCTATGTTACGGATCTTCTGTGCGCAAAGGACAAAACCCCCAAAGACAAAGGAAGACACATAATAAGACCCCTTTAATCAGTAAAAAAAAAATTATACTTATGGAGTGTATGGGGGGATGTTCATGAGTAGATGTCATGTGTTTCTGTTATAAGAAAGGTTATAAAGCTCATATGTCTGCGAGGTGGAATTTGATTGACAGAAACACATTAACCTCCTCCTGTTTCTCAACAAATGTGAAAGTGGTATTAATGATGCATAACACCTCACACCACGAGTGACACAGATAACTCCATGCATCCATCAGTTCACACTTACGCTACCTAAACACACCTGCTGTGCAACTCGCAAACAGGACATTCACTTAATGTCGTGTCAGTCTTCTGTAGCTTCATGTCCTCACATGGAAAGTCACAACAAATCAGAAACAGGCTTTTTATTCAAACTAAGCCAGGTGGGTTTTGAAGTTCCCCCAAAAATATTTTAACCACATTAAATTAGGTTACATTAAACTTTTTTAATGCTAACAGAAGAAAAATGTATAAACCTGTATGAATGCATAATTTATACAAATTTGAGGTTGTTTTAACCCATAGTTTGGTAAATATTACGAACCAACCGCTGGGTTAAAATAAACCTATGCTCGTTTCAACCCAAATGTTCGGGTGTTTCAACCCATGGCTGGGTAACAACAACCCAGTACAGGTTTATACCAAACCATTTGTTTAAACATCCCAACATTTTTTACACTGTAAAAAATTATTTTGTGGCTTAGTAAATTTAACTAAATAAAATGAGTAAATTCTATTTAAAAATTAATTCTTGTTTTTTAATCAAGTTTTAGTAAAAATAACAAAAAAATAAGTAATTCTAAATGAACACATTATTTAGTAAAATTTGTAAGAAGGGAATGAAAATCATATATATTTTTAAACAACTTAAATTATTTTAGTAAATATAACTAACTAGGCAGTGGACTAAAAATAATATGCTGTATTTACTTAAAGTCGCAAAGAAATTGAATTGAAACTATATATATTTTTTAATATTGTGGTATTATTAACAAATGACTTATCTGTGAGCTTCGTTATTTTTAAAAAATTAGTGTGTGCTCATAATCTTTAATCAAAAATGCAGATCTCCTCTCCTCCATTAAACGATCTCTCTTCACTTCTGGTCATAAGTATGGCAGGTGGGCGGGGTCCGGGAGAAAATCGCAGCGATTAGCAATTAGCAACACGACCCAACTTCAAACGATCCAATCAGATCTCGATGGACAAATTCAAATCCAGCCCTGCCTTATTTCATTTCAGAAGCCGTTTCATTCGGATATACGTCACCACGGGGAAAATAAGGCAGTCGCTACTCCCTTTTCATGGCGACTTTAACTCTTTCCCCGCCATTGACGAGATATCTCGTCAATTAAGAGAAAACGCTTCCCCGCCAATGACGAGATTTTCCTTCTTTCCGCAATACCGCTATTATCCACCAGGTGGCGCCCTTCCGCAACTTTTTAAACCCGGAAGAATTGCTCTATGGCAAGCTGCTGCATGTCCGTGTCTGTTTAAAAGATCGCTCTGAATGGGATCGCTATGAAAAGTCCGTCACAAACATGGAATTATCTCAGCTTTTTGCTCAAAATGTGGTGTTTTTGCAGAAACCTACCCATATTCAAAAGCTGATTACAAAAGAACTTCTCAAGGTAGGATGAAACGGGTTTTTTTGTTGGAAAGCAGAGGGTCTGTTCTTTCATTTGGTATATTGTATGTTTATATATCTGAAGAAGACCATTTTCTGGAAGGCATTAAACTTTGGTGAAAATCAAGAAAAACGCTGGCGCTGGCTGGCAACTTTTTTAAAAAATGCTGGCGGTGAAAGAGTAAAAAGTGTAGTGCATAATTTTTGCAAGTAAAACTTGCTTTAGAAAGTGGATGCAAAAACTTATTTTTAGTAAATCCAGCATATTATTTTTTTTCAGTGCACTAGCGTAGCCAGGATTCACAATGTGGGTGGGCCCAGAGAAAATCAGATGGGCCTTAACCAAAAAAGCATCTGTTATCAAAATATACAAACACACAACTACACCAGTTTCAATATATCACCGTTTAATAAGAACAAAAGCCTGTATGGGCCCTATTTTAACAATCTAAACGCAATGTGCAATAAACCAATAAGAGTCTCATCTCCTTTACAAGCCAGTTGCGCTTGCCTTGCGCCATCCCGATTCCATATTTTGGCAGAATTTGTAAACTAAAAAACTGAGCAGAGGAAGAAGACCACCAGTTTAAGATTGATATTAAAAAATTGCGTTGTTTTTATTTGTAATGAAATTGTTATTCTTTGGTATTAAAACCTTTAAAAGTCGTTTTCTTTCAGTCATGATCATTCAAGTAAAAATAGCAGGCTTTTAATTGCTGTAAATGTATTGATAGCCCAGATGATCCGTGTTATCTCAAAGAATAGTTTACAAATATGCAAGAAAAGCTTTAGGCCTACTTTAAAAATACTTTAAATAGTAGCTTAATTTGTTGGTATTTGAAAAGTTTCGTTGCAAAAGAAATCTCGTTTTTTGGTTGTGCATTCCAATTAATATCAATTCAACTGCGGTTGGTTTGTTTTGATTTAAACCTTCATAACTTAAAAAATACAGCTAAGTAGCACTATAAAACAAAATAATAACATGATAACATAATAATAATTTGACAAAAATGTTAAAAACGGAGTTCTCTCGTTTTGCAACGAAATTCTTCATTTAAACCTTTAAAAGTCGTTTTCTTTCAGTCATGGAAGTAAAAATAGCATGCTTTTAATTATTGTAAATGTATGGATAGCCTACATGATCAGTAATCTCAAAGAATAATTTACAAATATGCAAGAAAAGGTTTGTACTTTAAAAATAGTTTATTTGTAACAATAAATAATTTATAAACGCAATTTCAGCACTAGAACAGCGCTGTGGGTGTTTTGAAATTTAAGCATAACATAAAAACAGTTCTCATCTCATCATATCCACAGGTACAAAGTCATCATATATAATACATTTTTGGGTAGCATTAAAAAAATTCTAAATAAATGCAATATTTGCATTTGTTTAAAGCAAAACATTTAATTACTTACCTGGCTACAAGTGAAGCAGGTTTTTACACCTTCTAACGTCTCATAATCGGTCCTTATTTATGTCCAAGACACTCAATAATAATCTTTAAAACATTTTATAATTTTAATCCTTTGATTTTTCATATTTTAAACGTTTGTGTGCTGCTGCGCATCCATGTGATTAGCAAATGCACGTTGCTGTTTATAGGCGCAAATGCGCGTTGCCGTTTATAGGCGCGTATGCGCTCATTAAATAACAAAAGCAATATTTCTCCATTGGCAGGTTTTAGTTGGTCATGGCGTAGGCTAGTCTATTTTATTTGCCTCAAAATAGCAAAGCACCAACAATGCGCCTGAACACCTCATTTTCAGACCAGAAGGCTCATGGGCGCAAATGTTATGCAAAGACTTTTCTTTTTTTAGCTGCTGAACCAACACCTCAGGTTCAGAAACCTCAACGGTAATGTTAAAGCGTGCACCATCAAGCTGTAATAAAATCTTCTCACCGAAGGTCTTCGTGACCTTCATTCTAAGACAATGAAGCAGCGCAGCTTTCATTATTCCTTACGTGTCAGCCTTAAACCGGGTGTTAATGTTAATTTCTATGATGTGGGGTGTAGGAGGGGCCAGGAGGCTGTTCGAAATGCGCTATTTATTGCACTACTATTTACAAAATTAACTTATTCCTTATTATAATAGCAAACAAGAGTTTTAAAAAAAGATTTATTTTATAGGTCAAGTATAATGATAAATGCAACATAATTTACTCTTTAGGATAACTAATAGGCTTTACTGGATAGGCAGGTGGGTGGGCCTAGCTGACAGGTGGGTGGACCCAGGCCCACCCAGGCCCACCCATAGCTACGCGGCTGTTTCAGTGTAGTTTTAGAGGGTAGTTTATTTATTAATTTTATTTATTTAACCCCTTCAGACCATGCGTCCACTGGAATGGACATCACATGTGTTGTGGTTTAAAGCTATGGTCTACGATTTCAAAGATTGTTCATTATTAATAACCTCGTTAATATGCTGGTTATGGTTCTACAGTAACATCCTAACAATATGAAAAGAAAAAAGAATTAAAAAAATCCATTCAGTCTATTGGGTGTATGGTAGCAGATAAGTTGACCAATGTAAACTGTCCGGCCGGACATCTTACATTGGTTAACTGCTCTCATCCAATCCCTGCTACATTTGAAAATCCACCTCGTGCTCGCGTCTCCACCCCATCGCACACCACCCCGCCCCTCTCCTGCCTGCGACATGAAATTTGTGTCAGTGTATGGTAGCTAGCGAAGCAGCAACATCTCACTAATGGAAAAAAAAACTAAACGACAGCAGCAAGCAGCCCCTGCTTGTCCCTACAGTAAAGGTTGGAAGAAAAAGGAAGTCTGTTGAAGAAAGAGCAGAGGTAAAAAAAATGTGAAAAACGCCGGACTCTAAGTAGAATCAATATAGGGTCCGCCATTGACTGTTGGAGGAAGCTTCAGGGAGATTTGGGGCTGAAAACCGACGCCGACACGGCAGACTTTTGTTGAACAGGTACGCATTTATTTATACTTTTATTGTGTGAGGTGTTACATAAATATCTTTTTATGAGTCTGACAACATGCTGCCGGTCGGCATCGGAATCTTAGCCGTTTAGCATCGCGTATCACGGGTCAAAGTAATTATATTTATAAAGTCATTTCTTGAAGCTCAGGAGTGGAAACGTATGCCAAACGTTGTTGTGAAAGTAAATAACGTCAATTACAATCATAATTGTAATTGTTCATTCCTTCAAGCCTTTATGTGTTTACTGCTCGGTAAATCTCTGTTCTGATGTTTACTACCAGTGATCACAGCTTGAATGAGTGACGTTGTTCAGGTGGTTTCCCGGGGGGAGGGATCAGGTAGCACAGAGGGGCGGGATGAGTTTTTTAAAACTTACTAACCGTCTCAGGCTTTCTCTACCGATTTTCAACATCGTAGACTACAGTTTTAAACCAATAAAAATACTAATCAACCAATCAAAATAAGGCACACTGATAAAACACCTGAAAAATTAGGTCTAAAGGGCTTAACAGGGACCATTAATATTACTTCTCTATGTTATGCCAGAGTTAGCTATGGAGCTCATTTTTATCTGCGGTCCATGGGCAGGATGTTGTTACATAAAGCCATAGTACTTGAAAAACGATACATATTATAAAAATATCATAAAAAAGTTCATCACAATTTACTTTTTTTTAAACATAAGGGCTACATTAAATTTACATACAGTGCAAATGTGTATTTATAATCGTAAATTTGAATTTATAATGCATTTATATTCATAAATTTGTATTTATAATGCATTTCACACTTCAATAATGTTATTTTAACTTAAATTAAATGTCTGGGTCAGAAAGGGACAAACTCATACAGTAGGTTAAATGAATCTTAAATATGTAGGCTACATATCTGACCCAATCAATGGCTAAAAAAAGCCAGCATAGGTTAATTTATTACCCAGTTATTGGGTTTGTCCCTTTTTGACCCAACCTAAAAATAAGCCAGCATTTTAAGAGAGCACCTCTGATCCTAAACATACCCAGAAAAACACTTACAGTATGTGCACAATATACCACATTAAATGTTTGTCTTATGTAAGGACACAGTAGTTAAAAGGTAGTTCACCCGAAAGTGTCTGTCATAATTTTCTCACCCTCATTTCGTTCTTAACCTGTATAAATTTCTTTATTCTGTTGAATACAAAAGAAGATATTTTGAAAAATGATGATAACCACATAGATGATTGTACCTATTAACTTCCATAGTATTTGTTTTTCCTATTAAGGAAGTCAGTAATATGCAATATGAAGTGGATATAAAATGGTTTCTTTGCTAAATATCTTTTTCATAAGAAAATACAGGATGGTCACTGGTGCTCTTGCTCTGGATTTGAACATGCATGGGTCCTTTTGCACCAAATTAAAATGTATATCATTTTCACTCATTTATTTATTTATTTTAAAGCCTTTAGTTTATTTAAATGTTTGTTTATTTTACCTTTTGCTTATGTCATATCTCATCTAGATCACAGAGTGAGCCAGGACAACCAAAAATAAAATAGCTGCACGATGCCCCTGACCCTCAGCATCTAAACAAAAGAATGAAAAATGATTCTGTGGCTGTCTTTCACACTCTCTCGCTCCATCCATTCTCTTTCATCATCTCCACATGTACTACAATTACTCCTAATAAATCTTGTTAAGCACTAAATGACCTGTGATAAGCTAAAGAGACACATCTAATACAGTGCAGGTTTAACACTGCCAGTAGAAGGGACTCTTTACAGTGATCTAAGTAGCTCAAAGGTAAACACATCCAGATGGATATTGTGGTCACACAAGAATGCAGAAATGAATGTGGCTTAAATTATCCCTGCATCATTTGCAAAAGCTTGCTTTTTCTCTTACTTTTGCAGATTCAGCATTAAACATAAACCTTAAAGGGCACTTTTTACAAGACTTTTTTAAGATGTAAAATGCATTTTTGGTGTCTCCATAGTATTTATGTGAAGTTTTAGCTAAAAAATACCATAAAGATAATTTATTAAAACATGTTAAAATTGCCACTTTGTAGGTGTGAGCAAAAATGTGCCATTTTGGGTGCAAATGAGCTGATCCCTGCACTAATTTGATTGGATAGTGCCGATTAAGGGGTGATATTATCCCCTTCTGACATCACAGGGGGAGACAAATTTCAATTACCTATTTTTTTTCACATGCTTGCAGAGAATGGTTTATCAAAACTAAGTTACTGTGTTGATTTTTTTTTTTTACATTTTTAGGTTGATAGAATCACTGGGGACCCAGTTATAGCACAGGAAAAAGTCATATTTTCATAATATGTCCCCTTTAAAAAAGAAAAGGAAAATAATACTAAGCTAGATTCAATTCAAGTTAATTTCTATTGTGCATTGTTGCAAATCAGCTTTAGAGAAAATTGCATATAGAGACAGTACAGACATAAGGAAACACACACAAATGAAAAAAAAATAGTATGAAAATTACACTGTTAACCCTTGCTGTAGATTTCTGGGTAAATAACTGTAAAATTGGCAGTATTTAGCTTTAACATCAGTGAAAGGTATTTTACTGTGATATGAGGTGCAGTTATGCTGCACTAATAATAAACTACAGTAAATTACTCTTTGCACCAATTAAGGAAAATAACTGTAATATTATCTGGTAAATTACTGGCACACAAACATACACACATACACAGGTGCAGGTGTCACCAATTTGCCTTGATAAACTTGTTTGATTGTTTGTTTACTCGTGCTGTGTTGAACAATAGAATAGTGGATTTGTATGTTTTAAAGCTGAAAATGAGTAAGTAAACTGTTAAAATATTTGTGAGTGTCTTTAAAACACATAAAGTTAAGGTTCCAAATAGCTTTATTAGCAAGTTTTTAGCATCTCCTATTAACGTTAACCCTTGTGCATTGTTCAAATTCACTGCCCTTTCCTGTTGTTCGTGGCCAAAAAATGCCACTAAATGAAACAGTTGTAAAAATGTATCAGATTAATATAAAAAAATATTAATCTGTTAATCAACCCCAATACTGATCAAAATTACCAAATATTTACAAAAATTCCATGATTGTAACTCTTTAATTGCCTCTTTAAAAGTTTATAAGTGAACTTCCCAAATAAGTATTTGGGAAAAAACACAAAATGACTTATTTTCAATATAAAACGTGATTTTGGACTGGATTTTTTTGTAAAAACCCTTTTCACAGTCTTGGGCATTTCAACGATTAGAAAAAACATTGGCTTTGATGAATTTTTAGGTTTTGTGCAGCATCAGATTTAATTTTTTTCTTCCTCATTTATTGTTTGTGGTCATTTTTGCCTCATTGACTTCCATTATAGCAACATTTTTTGACTGCAAAGCCATGACACCTTATTATCATGCATTTTTGATTGATGGTGGTTTTTTCTTTAGCAAAAAGGTAAAATTTGTCATTTTTACTGTTGATCACCATGTGGCATCATTAACCCTTTAGTGGGCCTGTGCATAAAACAGAGCTTAATTTCTGGTTTATACTTCGTTATATGAAACATTTTTGTTAATGCTTGAATTGTAAGAATATAAGAAGATCATTTAAATTATGTTGAATAACTGCAGGTTTGGAATAAATACCAATAAATAACCTGATTGTTATTTGATTGCATTGTTTTGGAGTATGATTTTGTTAGCTTTGGTTTAACTGTCAGGCAGTGTTCTTTGTTTATATTATTGCTTTTTGTTATCTTATTTTGCCAATTCTACAGAAAACTTCTTCTGTTTAGTTTAATTTTGTGATTCCTTGTTTTATGTATTTATCTATTGTCAGGATCCTGCCAAGGAGTCTTGTTTTGTATTTATATCTAGTTATGATGGCAGTTTTGAGTTCTGGCAGTCCCATGCTCTATGTCAGGGATGGGCAACTTCGGTCCTGAAGGGCCGTGGTCATGCAAAGTTTAGCTTCAACCATAATTAAACACACCTGAAGCAGCCAATTATGGTCTTACTAGGCATACTGGAATCTTTTAGGCAGGTGTGCTGAGGCAAGTTGGAGCAAAACTCTGCTGGACACCGGTCCTCCAGGACCGAAGTTACCCATCCTTGCTCTATGTGGAGGTTCATGGCCTTGTTTATTGGGTCATGTGCCTTTCGGTGTCTTGTCTCTTGTCCCCGCCCCCTCGTTCTCCTGCTTATTAGTAATCATTGGTTTTCTCCCATCACCTGTTCCCCCTCATTATCTTGTTTATTTTTTTCTATATAATGTCATTGTGTCCGTAGTTCTGTGCAGGTTCGTTTTGTTTTGTTTTCGTGTTCATGTGGTTATCTAGCCAAGTTATCTAGTCAAGTTTAGTATTATCTATCTGCTTACGGTGTTTCATGTCGGGTACACCCTCGTGGGTTTTGTTATATGTTAGTAAATAAAGTGTTTTCTGTTTTCCCGGACTTTGTCTGCGATTGGGTTCATTCGTCCTCTGATCCTGACATCTATTGCCACAGTTATAAAGTGTATTTGTTTAAATATTTTGGGTTTCTTTCTCCCTTTTTAATAAAGTAACATAAAAAAAGAATCTTTCAAAAGTTTTAGAGTACCACAATGAGTACAGTATTTTATATACTATACAGTACTATACCTGAAGCATGTGGTACTGTACAGTAATTAACTGAAATCACTGCTGCCAGTTATTAACTGTAATTCCTAACCTACAGTATAAAACTGGCAACACTGTTATTTAATATTATTTAATAGGTACGTGTATTATATTTTTCACTGGATGCATATTAGCAATACTATCTGTGCAAATTGTGTGCAGGGTTGTAATCGGATCCAAAGATCTATACGTTTATCTATAAGACCAATCGAATAAATCAACACTGTTCCTGTGTGTAAATTATTTACTCTTTTCACCTCACAATGACCTAATGTCTCTAAATACAATCTACAATACACCCTGGTGAATACAAGCATCTTAATCCAGCCTTAGACGGTTTGCTGATCATAGTTGGTCTCCAACCTGGCTTGGTTTGCTAGTTTTAGACAGATTCAAGGCTAAATAAGGTTAACGGCAGAGAGCTAGTAAGTTGTTGTCGGTATATAATTAGTAAAATTCATGATGTTGTATAAGACATCCAGGAGAAGAAACCATATAAACTGGTAACAGCATTTTCTTTATGTAAATAATGAAACAAAGTTTGTTTTATTAAACATGATTAAGGAATTAAAGGGCACATATTGTCCGTTTCTGAATCCGAAAGTTGAAGCTTTGGTATGCTGCATACGTTATCAAGCCTAGTTAATTTAAGTTAACTGAGCATTACAGTCATGAGCATATTAAAATTAAGTTAAAAAAATAATTATTGTAATTATTGTTATTGTTAATAATTGTTCAGGAAACCGCCCCAAAATGTTTATATTTATTGTGCTGAATGCAGTGAACACAATTATATTGTTAATATTTGCATGTTTACGTATGATTTACGTACGTTTTTAAAATTAATGGAACACAGTTTTTTTTAGAGCCAGGTTGAAGCAATAAACGCTTTTGAGGAAGAAAAATTCCTGGATTGGCCAGTTAACATTTGTCAGATTAAACATTTTACATTTAAATACTGAAAAATCTATATTTTTTTAAAAGATGTGGTCATTCGAGTAAATATTTTCCATATGGTCTGTATTGTGCTGTGATTACAGTATGTCTGTATGCATCGCCTACGCAAGACCAGCAGTTTCCTGGAAAACAGTTGGCATGTTTGGTGCTTTTGATCGTCTGTCGGCTTCAGAATGTCTGGAAATCTGCGGACGGATTGCAAAGCGTCTGATATTTATGTGGTGGGCAGGCACATTTAAAACAAGTTGTGAAGTGCAAATGGACAGGTGAAAGGTCAAAGTATTCAGAGAAGTGTTGGGCAGTCGTAATCCAGCTTTTATCGGATCGTTGGCAGTTATATGTAGGCGGAGGCGGGAGAGATGAGTGTCATTTTTACAATGTGGCATTTAAAGAGAACGCCATCAATGACCTCCACTAGACTTTAGGGACTATAAATGTCAACAGCATTAAGGGTTATGCGACAGGTCTTTACAGAGCATCTCCTGCAACACACACACATGTATTTGCACAAAAACTGCCAAGCAGGTGCATGTGTTCAGGAAACGAATATGAATTTTTCATTCCCTGAATTTTCCCTTTCCAGGGAATCCCCCAATTCTCGGTGTGAGTTCATAGAGTTTGTGTACGTTCATGCTTGTGTCCAATAAGCGTAACACTTATTACAATTTACATTAACTCCTGCTTCAATTCTGGGCTGATGATATATTATATCTTACATAAATCTTTCGGCACATTCAGGTTTTAATTTAAAAAATATTTTATTATGTTTCCTTGTGGGAGTTGTTGAGTGGTCTTCACATAAAGTTGTACTTGTGTGTGTGGGATCTACACACACGCACGCACGCACGCAGATGTAAATGTGATATTATTAAGGACTTTTATAAAAAAGTCTCATTTGTAGTAGGGACCCATTTTAATGTACTCACAAGAAAGTTTTTGACTAGTAAGGATTTCAATCTTTGACATGATCTTACTCAGTCAGTATTAAAGATATCATATATTTTCACACATGGTTCTTTACATTATGTACAGTAGATGATTTTATAGAGAACAACTCATAAAACAATAACTTTAGCTGGGTTTTCAAAGATAGGGTCACGTTTTTAAAATACCTTTTTTTCTAAGCTTTTATAACTTTCGACCAATCGGAGCATAAAAATTAAGACATTAACATAGTTTTTTTGCACTCATATTGATTGTTTAGAGTAGCATGACATATATATGAGGGCTTTACACACTTCATGCTCTTTCTTGCACATGCACACACACGTAACATGGTAAGATCAATACGTCCATTTACATTTTTATGCAACTTGTCATCTTCAAATGTGGGCTTGCTCTCCTGTGTGCATGTAACTATGATGTGACAGTGTAATGATCTTCACTAATAAGGACCAAGATAAAGACCTGTCTGACCGCACACATCGAACGCACTGTCTTCCGGCATGCGGTGCTTTGTGTTTTTTTATAATGACAGTAGGATCGTGGTGCTCATTGCAATCACATTATCTCCATGCACAAGAGGCCAATTTAACCGAAATCATTATATTCCTATTCAGACATCATAAATGCTTCATCTAAGACCTGCATGTCTCATTTTACACTCTTGGTTTTGAATACTGTACTGTTGTGAATGGACAACAGCAGTGGGACAGGAGAAGATGAACAGATTCAGGGCCAATAATAAAACATCTCAGTCACAATCAGTATAAGCAGATCCACATGTTTACAGTATTAACTAAATCCATTAAGAGTTTTAATTAGTGTGAATGAGATCAAAAAGAGGGACATAGATAGATTATTACCCAACTACGGGTTGTAATCACCCAGTAGTTGGGTTAAAACAACACAGCATTGGGTCAGCGCCGATAGTTAGTGGTCATATACTGCACGGCGACCCAAGTTCGATTCCCATCTCTGAGGTCCTTGCTGATCCCAGTCCCCTATATCTCCACCCAAAACTTTACCGGTTTACTCTGCACTATCCTGTCTAAATAAACAACAAAGGCCCCAAAAACTAATAATAAAAAAACTTTTTAAAAGTGTAATTATATTTGTAAAGTTTTTTTTTTTTTTTTTGTAAAATTTGTTACACTAGTTATATATAGGTTGAATCAGGTCACATTTTTGAGAATGATTGTATGTAGTCGACTGTAATTTTAAAGATCTTTTTTGGCACAAAGAATTAATTTATATTTTTATGCATTTTTTTTATTGTTATTTCACCGAAAAGTCTACACATTGAAAAATGTTGGATTATTTTCAACTCAGCGCTGGGTCAGGGACAAATGTAATTTTTGGGTCAAATGCAAGCCTTTTTTGGGGTTAATTTGGCCCAACAGTTTGTCCTTTTTTGAGCCAATGGTTGAAAATAACCCAGCATTTTTTGGAGCGTGGGTTTTTAACAGCGGGTTTCCATTGCAGGCACTTACCTTGTAGAGTGTGACAACATGCCCCGCATAAGGTCAATGTGTAACATCTTTTGTCATGTGCAATTCCAGTGGAAATATTTAATAGGTTCTCTGTAGGTACATTAGTGTGTATACACAAAATGACCCTGCACACTTCTATGGAATAATGTGTCATTTATTCCATGTTTTTAGTGTGACTGTCGTTCATGAAATACAATAAACAGAGCAAAAGCTCAACCGTTCTTTGATTTCTCCCACTCCTTTTCCACAACGACTGGAATCACATCTGATAAAAAACAAAGCACTGCACCATGTTTCAGCCAAAAAAGGAAGTATTAGACTCTTTTTCATATTATTTTAAATAATAGCTTTTTAACTGTGAATATACAAAAACAACAAATTAATATATCACTACCTTTAAAGCTAAATATAATACATATGTATGCTTTTTTAAGATAAGTATAAATATATTAAAAATAATGATGTGAATGCAGGTAAATGTCAGGTAAAAAATGTATGTAGCAATAAAGAGATGACCTTTAGTTTTTTAATTATCTAGGTGATTGAGAGTGGACATTTATGGTGTGACAATGGGAGATAAAACATCTTTTTTATTAGTAAAATAAAAAATATTGATTTATTATTATACTTGGTCATATATTTTGTCTAGACAAATCCTTCAATGTATATTAAATCAGTGTGATGTATTAAATTAAAATATTTAAATAAAACAATTATATTTCATTACAGGATCTTAACTGACCCAGACAGCAGATGACTCTGGGCCAGATCCGGCCTGGAGTCATCTGTTGTTTGGAGAGGATTTAAAAGAAACATGTGGTGGTTTATAAGGTGAAAAAATGAACACAAAGAAAAGAAGTTAACTAAAACATTAAAACCTGCCTGAACATGAAGAAAAATATGTCCTGATCATATTTACCCAAAATATTTTTTATTCAAATTATTTACTTTGTATGCAATTCAAATAAAATGAAATTCACTGTAAAGTTTGTTTAAAAAAATGTGATCCTGCCTGGAATAAATTTTTGTGATTCATTGTTTTCTACATAAAATCATCCTACATGATGTAAAGAACATTCTGTGAAAATATAACCTTGATATCTTTAATATAAGGTCATGTCAAAGATTGAAATCAATGTGAAATCAGTCATTAAAATCTCACAATTCGATTATTAGACAGTAGCCTGGATTTCATTTCAAAGACACGGTCACTAACGGATCATATTGAAAATGCCAATTGAGGAATTTCTGCCCACATACTGTTAATAACTGTAAATAAATATGGGCTGTACTGCCTTTAACCAATGTTGCTATATATTATATTAATGTTGATATATATTATGGCCTTTTATTGTGTCCAGCCTAAGGCATGCCTGTGCAATAATCATGCTGTTTAATCAGCATCTTGATATGCCACAAGTGCTCACTAACACAGATTTAGACAGATTTGTGAACAATATTTTATAGAAATGGGCGTTTTGTGTACATAGGAAAAAGTCTTAGATTTTTGAGTTCAGCTCATGAAAAATGGGGGCAAAAACCAAAATGTTGCGTTTATAATTTTGTTCAGTGTATATAACATTAAAGTAAATCTATTTAAAAACACCAAAAAGGGTTACATTGTAAAGACTAAGATTTTAATTTGAAGGTAATTATTAACGGAGTACTTAGACATCTAATAACAATATTCTTTAATGGTTGTTTCAGCATTAATTGGCTCATTGCTTCATGGCTACATTAGATCTCTACTTTAATTGCTTCCTGTTCTATTGATTTTAGCGTTGAATGGCTTACTGGTTTGCAAATATATTGTTAGATCTGTTCACCTGTTTACAGCTTCACACGTTTCATTAACCCTCGTCCTTAAGAAAAGTCTTCTTCTCTAATTCTCTTCTGATCCAATTAAAACCTTATTAAACCAATTACAGTATGGCTTCTAATAAGACATGAGTGGATGACTAAACCAGTGAAAGATCTGAAGACGCATAACTTAAGGGGAGGCTGTCATTCATATGATGACCTTGGGTGTGAATTCTTTAGATTTTAAGGCATATGGTGGCTACAAAGCAAACAAAACATTTTATTCAATGTACCCACCGAGCAATAAACCTCATGAAAAACAATCACATGCCTTTCTGCTATTCTCTGACCTAAATTTTATCCAGACATTTGGTGTCTCCCTAATAGACTCATCCCAATGCAAGACTCCATCCTTGGATGTGCTTTCCCCACATCACCCCTCCTCCAACACTTTCTTGTATCCCACAAATCCAGGCATCCCAGGTCCACACAGGAATCAATATTTTCATTTCGACACTGTCTCAATTTTCAATTAAAGATGAGTACAGTTTCTCCAGACTGCTCAGAGGGACCGTCAATCAAAGGGTCCCAGTCGGCTCCTCCTCAAACAGATGTGTCTGCCACTATTTTTATGATCATACTTCATTTCGAGGCATGTCTGGAAAATAAAGGTAAACCCACAAAAATCCATTATATACAATAGACACCCTAACAGACCATAAAAGGATAAGCTTACAAACCCTGTCAAAACTACAGTGCAGGGATGAGCTGACTTTGTTTAATATTTGTGGACATGAGAAAAACATCCAAAAATATACTTTGGTAAAGAGACAAGCAATAAATAAAATTAGGTTTATGCTTAATTCATGTGAATTTAATTGTTACTTTATTATTTTGAAGATACAACAATGCTGATGGCTCCTCAAAAAATTAATGAAAAACAATTCATAGACAAAATACAATAATAGCAAGAAAAAATATGGAATGTCTCCCTTTTTTTTTTTTTTTTTTGTACTCAAAATCTGTGCTGGACATTTAAGCAAGCCATCAACAAAAAACACCAATCTTTTGTGTAAAACCAATTCTGCTTACCTGCAGTATATGTAGCTTCCAAGTCTGCAGTGACCAGGGATATGGCATTTTTGCCATGTATGGAGACAAATTAAGAGTTTGGTTCCAAAACACGATAAATGCCATTTTTAAAATGACAAAATCAGTATTGTATCAGGTCTATATTGAAAAGTAAATTCTTAATTTTACGCAAAATCCGATATCCGGCGTGTTATTCTGTCATCGTTTCTCCCTTTTTTCCAAACCGTGACAAACGGCACTCCTCCTTTTCTGCAGAATGCAATAAATCCGCTCAACAAATCACACCATTCCACGCATTGTTTATTTTTAAAATGTTATTATAACCTAAAGATAGAACATTTGTAAATAGTTGTTTTCATCTTGTCACTTTCTTGGTATAGAAAATTAGTCCGAAATTTTACCGAAATTAGTCAAAATGGATTTATTGCGTTGTGGAACGAAGCTATTTAAGAATACTTGCTCAATAGCGCTTTAAACATAACAGTCAGTTTACAATCCTACAGATGTACACTACAGTAATGCACCATCTAACGAAAACTTTGTATTATTACTATGAATTTTTATAGCATGTATTCTATGTGTTTTATAATTGAAAATCTTACATGCAAAAAACGCTAAATGCAACTTCCATAAAAAAATAGATAATGATATCGACCGAAGCCTCTCGTCACGTATCATATGTTTATAAAATACTTTCAAATCGGCTTAATCAGCAGAAGTCCTCAAAGTACAAAGAAGCCAAATTGAATGAACGACGGCACCCATCCGTTAGATTTCAGTTGTTGAGCTGCAAGAGTTTTTTACCTGGTTAATGTAGGTTTACCAAATATATTAGTTAAGATATTTACCAAATATGTGGTTAAATATTTTTCATTTTTTTCCATCATTTGCAATGTTTCTAGTTGCATATTTAGTGATTTTTACAATGGTTTACACTCTCAGAATAAAATTGTCATTTCGAGCATTCAAAAAGGTCCTAATATGTTCAATTTTGGTACAGATATGTACATACCTTTGAGGTACCATTGAGTACCCTTTAAGGTAGAAATGTGTACTTTTTAAAAAGGTACCACCCCAGTGACCAGTTTTGTCTCAGAGTGTCTATGTCTTGTCCAAGAATGAAGGTTTGCCAAAAACGCTTGCATGTACTTATAGGGTTTTGCAGCGAAAGACCATCAAATTTGTTAAATGCCAATGAAATGACTAAAGTGACTTGTAAGGCATTTCCATTACTGCCATTATAGTGAAATTACTGAACCTTAACATAAGAGCATGATAAAAAAATATTCATTTACAAGAAAACATGTCCGATGCTCTTAAAGGACAAGTTTGGTATTTTACACTTAAAGCCCTGTTTTCAGATTGTTTATGATGAAATAGAACGGTTTTGACTGAAATTTGGACATAATGCGGCTGCCCCGAGAATTTTCGTGTGTTTGTGTTTCACCTCCCACCTTAACAATGGGTTTAATGGTGCACAGGAAAAATCCTTCCTAAAATGCATTAAACTTTCGTTTACAAAGACGTGAAACTCAGGGGTGTTCACTTATATGCTCACACAAAAATCGCTGCAAAATACGCATTCCAACAGGTTTTATTGTAGTTTTTGCCAACTCCATTGACTTGTATTAGATGTGCTGTGAGGTACGGTATTACTCCGCGCCGGGAACTTTGTTTCTATTCTTGCAATTGGCAACGACGGATTAGCGCCACCACCTGGGCTGGAGTGTTTATTTTTCAAGCTCTAAGCGGAAGAATGTACAGGTGTGAGGCGTTTGGAAAAATAGGTCCACAAGTTTACAACGAATGCTAAACCACCTGTTGGAAAGCATCTTTTGCAGCGATTTTTTGTGTGAGCATATCAGTGAACACCCCTGACCACTCGGTGAGTTTCACGTCTTTGTAAACGAAAGTTTAATGCATTTTAGGAAGGATTGTTCCAGTGCACCATTAAACCCATTGTAGAGGTGTGAGGTGAAACACAAACACCAGAAAATTCTCAGGGCAGCCGCATATGTCGAAATTTCCGTCAAAACCGTTCTATTTCATCATAAACAATCTGAAAACAGAGCTTTAAGTGTAAAATACCGAACTTGTCCTTTAAAGGCTTTTACATCTGAACATTTTCCTGTTTTCTGTTATTCTTTTTCTCTTACATCAGTTTTCTCTAATGTATCTATTAGAAATAAAAATAACAAATACTATTTGTTGCAACTAAAGTGTTATAGTAATAAATAAAAAATGTTATTTGGTTGACTGTCTGGGGTTTGTCTCAGCGTAAGTGCTATTGTGTTGATCGACAGCACCAAGCCGGCAGCTCTTTCATTTTTAGCATGCTGTAAATCGTCAGCAGCTTCGTAGAAGCACAGCCGAGGTCTCCGATAATTAAACTAATTAACAGAGCAATTAGCACAAGGCAGTGGTGCTGACCGAGCATGGGCAGAAGAGATGATAGGAAGGTCTGGGGGTTTCTGTCTGACAGCTGCAAAACCCCTAGAGACACGTGTAATGAGCTTTAATAAGGAAGGGTTAATGTTACCACAGTAATCAACACAAATTATATATATAACATTAACACGTGTTATTAAAAAGAGGAGTCTGCAAGGCTGAATTTAACCTCACATTATCTTCTTTTTCCCAACTGAAATTTCTTTATTTTTAAAATTGTGTGCTTCATTAAAACATAAAAATGCACAAAAAATGAATAATCTGGCAGTTCATTAAATATAATATGCAACAGCTGTATTGTTTCCTTGGTAACCGAAGCCATGACCTTAGCTGTATTGCCCAAGCGTGTTGTTTCTCCTGCTTCCTGTCCAAGGCCTTCACTGTAACATGTCACTTTGAATGATTTGCTACAGTACATGCCCTCATCCTCATATTCTTTAGAGATACAGGCTCGAGTTGCTTCCTATTTCCCAAAACAGCCAAGGGTAGCAAAGGCTCAGATCAATACTGTCTATAATATTCTAAACAGAACAGCATGACTAACAAGGCCCGTTGTGAAGTCAGTCATACAGCATTACTCACTGGAGTTCATTTACCTGACTTTAATATGGTTAGGTAACGTTTTTAACTCTATACAGTATGTTATTTTAACCCATAGTTAGGTAAAAAATGGTAAGACACAACTGTTGGTTTAAAATAACTGATGCTGGCTTGTTACAATTCATGGTTGGGTCAACCAATGTTCATTTAATCCAATGGGTTTCCCTTACGAAAATAAACCATGGTGTTTTAACACATTGTTTACATTTGGCAAAACCATTTTTTACTACGTAACCATTGTTTAACTACACTGTAAATTCTGCTGGGTTGTTTTTAACCCAATGCTGGTTAGGTATTGGACAGAACACATGCTGAGTTAATAAATAAATCTATGCTGGGTTGATTCAATGCAATGCTGGGATGTTTCAACGCATGGTTGGGTTAACAACAACTCATCATAGGTTTATTTATAACCCAACATGTGTTCTGTTCGATATTTACCCAGCATCGTGCTAAAAATAACCCAGCAGAATTTAAAGTGCTTGTTTTCGTAGGGGTTGTCAGTATTTTACCCAACATGGATACTGCATCTTGCAGTGGTACACAAGAATGTACTTTCAGTACTACATTCCAGAATAACAACAGACAACTAATTTTGCTTTAGGACCGAACATTGTTTATCATACAAAACTTTCCTTGACCTCCACCATTGGTTGGGGCCATAGCCTTGGAGGCGTTTCATGCAATAACATATTGGGTCAACTGAGTTCGAGGCCTGCAAACCCGCCCCACTTCTCTCCTGTTTGCTCTACTTCACTGACCTATACGAGAAAGGCTAAAAAAATATGTATAACTAAAAATCTAGCAATGAAATGTATTACTTTGAACTATATAGGTTAAAAAAAATCTACATTTTATGAATGTACTGTATAAACAACAGAAGTGTGATTTACATATTCTCTCTGGATGTTAAGCTTAATTACTTCTCCATTAACTATGTGCAATAAAATTGTTGCAAGTTTTTATTTGCATTTAGCTCTGTTTCTCCTCAGATCTGTGATCCATTGATCTTGATATTGACCACTGACTCAGTAAATTTATGTTTGTGTTTAGTATGAACAGAATGTGAAACTGCTTTGATCATAATCGCTAAGACTATTTCTGACAGGCAAGAGATGTGGTAAACATCGTTGACCTTCACATAGATCAACTCATGTCATGCTTTCTCAGTCTAAGGTCAAATCTCCAAAACAAAGCAAGCATTGCTGACACAGGACAGTATCAAACTCATCATTTTTCTCAAATTAAGCTGATCAATGATCCTTTTTATCATAAACTCAAAAAGTTTGTTGGGACAAAAATGGATGAACCCAGCCTTTGAATGAAAATTACCCATAAAACGTGGATTTTTGATCCAACAATGGGTTAAAACAACCAATCATCGGTTAAATTACAACCCATAGGTTGGGTTTGTCCCTTTTAACCAAACGCTGTTAGTGCTAGGCAAAGATTTATTGTGATTAATCGCATACAAAATAAAAGTGATTTGTAACGTAATATACAAGTGTGTTCTGTGTGTAATTATTATGTATATATAAATACACACACATTTATGTATGTATTTAAGAAACATTTAAATGTGTGTGTGTGTATATATATATATATATATATATATATATATATATATATATATATATATATATATATATATATATATATATATATTTATTTATTTTATTTTTTTTTCACAAATGTTACTTTAGTCATGTCATTGGTATTCAACAAAATTGATTGTCTTTTGCTGCAAAAAAGTGCAATTTTTATACATTTATTTCTTCATATTTTGCAAAAATATCCACTGCTAAAAAGTCTCATAATCATACAGGTTTAGAACAACATGAGGATGAGAAAATTATGACAAATTTTTTTATTTTTGGGTGAACTATCCCTTTAATATTACACAAAAATTAAATATAAATATGTCCTTTAATAACATATATGACATTATATTGATAAATGCTTCAACCAACTATTGTGTTTGTGACATTTGAATGTCTTGTCTTATCTTAAACCCAAAAATAAACAGGTTTTCCTCATGGAAGTAAAAGTGAGCAAATAAAATATTTCAAATCAATATTTTATGCTCCGTACCTTACCTATGAGGTAAATAGCCATGTAATAAATGGGATAATTTACAGGCAGTTATCACGAAATAAGCCCATTCAGTTTGATACAAGACCCTTCGTGTTGGGTCCTGATCACAATGTTAGGGCTTATTTCTGCAGTAACAACCTGCTGCCTATACATTATCTCTTATATATGTGGTCACATGCATTTTTACAGGTAGTCAGTAGGTGTGGTTTAAATTGCATCACAAACCATTTGTACCACATTTACGTCTGTGTTTAGCCGTGATTGGACCGCCTGAAATGGATATTAGTACCAACCATGAATGGAGCCATATTCTCAGCTTATTAGCAACAATAAAAAAATGTGATGCATCCTTGGGGAAGACAACAGCTAGAATTCCCTTTATTTCTTTCTGTCTAGAGAAGGAGGCCCGGTCACCTCCCGCAGACTTTATTATCCGCTTTGTACACACGAATGAGTGTGTGCGAATAGTGTTTGTGCACCTTAGAGTGTATGGATTTTTTTTGTTGTCTGCTCAAGTGAGTTTGTTCTCATTGCGCCGCCTATTTGGTTGACGGTACACGGACCATGTGTGTTTGTCTATCAATTACACTGCGGTTCGGAGAAGATGGATGATCTCAGTGTGGTTGGAAAGTACCTCACTTTTCTTCCTCTGGCATTTACAGGTAATCTGACATTTCAGGTAATCTCCGGAAAACACACTTGCTGCTAACTGCTCCTTTGGGAGCGATTTGGCTGAGGGTGAAAAAAGGCAATTGTTGTTCGGGGTGGCTAACACGGGGTGGGGCTAATTTACAACAAAGGTGACCCGAAAAGGCAGACCCATAGCTAGGGAGGCCAGAAGGTCCAGGGTGGTCTGGACCGTTATTACCACAGCATCAAGGGGCAGTTTGTGAGCAATTACACCCCTAGACTATAACTCTACCAGCCCCCCCTCCACAGATGTAATGGAGGACCTTTCAACCTACACAAAATGGCCTTCTAGCCGTTTCCATGAAAACAGAAATAAATCAAATGAAAGCAAACTACTCCAACGCAAGCAGACCCCATGGCGTGTGCGCATGTGCCATTTGTGATTGCAGGGGGATAATTGGAGAACATTGGATAGATTTGACTGGTCACATATTGGATAAAGTGGGGAGAGGTTTTGGTGGGGTCATTGGGATTATTTTTACAAGGCCGTCAGTTGGTTTCTGAGTGTGTGTGATAGATGTGTATTGGTCCTGAGTTGCAAAGAAAGCCAATCAAACCTATCAAGGAAAGCCCCAACTCTAACATCTCTATAATAGTCTCACCTGCAGTGTGAAACAAACTCTAATCCGCTATAGTTTAAAACCCAACTTTCCTTGTCAAAATGTCGTTCATTCAGGCCTTTTACAGCTCTTGAAAAGATTACGAGTTGACAGTATGAACGATTGCTTGCCTTAGTTGACACTCAAGCCAAATTCTGGGCTCTCATAAAGGCGATTATTGGCAATTACTTGGGAATTGTACAGCTATTTCAAAAGGTGAACCATTTCAAACACTTAAGTGGGCATTTAAAAGGTTCACAACACTGAAAAAAGTATACGATGCGAGCTTGTGTGCTTTCTGAAGATCTTCATAAGGTTAAAGACTTATTTAGATGTTAGATGGGAACTTCACTGCAAAACCATGAAACTAAGGTCTGTGGTGGAAATCGTTGGTGATTTGGTCTTGGTTTGAACAGGACATAACCCAAGAGTTCAACATTGTATGTACAGTTTAGGGCTGCACAATATACCGAAAGCACCAGCAAAATCAAATGTGCATATCGAAATTGAGTGGCCAGCTAATCTGCACATTGTGATTGGTCTGAATACCTCTAATGTCAGCAGGAAATGAGACGCTCCTTACCATGTTTGAAAGATTCGCTCACAATGCAATGCTAACAGGAGTTTACTTACAGGCTGTGAGTCAAAGCAGGAGGAATTATGATAATGTTGGTCTTGTCTTCATCCTCGGTCCCAGGCAGTAAACTTTTGCACACAATCCGTGTGTTTGTTGTAGTCCAAGTAAAGAGATTTGCATTAGAGACGATAACTCGTGTCATCGTTTACTTTGGGGTTTGTACCTTTTGCATATAATTAACATGTACTAATACACACTTACACACCAAAGGAAATGTAAAATCGTGAATCGGATGATGGGTGCTCTTTATCTTGGACCTTTTTGACCATTTTTATCACATAATATACTGTACTTTAAATGGATTTTATAAACCAAAGCAGTATTGTAACACACACTGAAATCGCATTAATATATCAGAATTTTCTTCAGTATCATGCAGCCCGGGTACTGTACAGCTTCATTGTTTGCTAGTTTTAACCTTTATCCATTTTATAGTAAACATATTATCCCACAATTTTGTAAGGTTGAAGGGTAAATGTTTTAACATGTTTTTTACATGATAGCGGTCAGGTATAGGGGAAAGGGTAAACACGTGTTAGTTTGGTATTAGTGGTGGCTTTAACATGCTTTCTTTCTCTTTACCTCAGCAACCCTACCCCATCTGCTCTCTGCCTGGGTATCTAATGGTGGCCTTGAGTGATTTTATTGATTTTTCCTCAGGATTTCCTGTTTGTACGAATCCCTCAAAACGCCTCATCCACTAAAGCCCACCCCACACGTTTTTCCTAACTGTCCTTATGTGCCATTCATCACATGTAGCATTCTCTACACACAGCATTGCACTTTTAACCAGGAGCTGTCGTGACTTTGGTTTTTGATACTGCTGTATTTTTGTTTCTCTGTTTATGTTTCTGTGTTGACTGTTTTCACATGCGCGGCTCTGTCACGGGTGTCATTAGTGTCATTTCTGTCACCTGCGTCTCTCACCTGATATTCATTTGATGCCCAATCGGTTTAGTATTTAATCCCTGTGTGTGTGTTTGCTCCTTGCAAGTTCGTCTGTATATGTTCTCGCCATTACTAGCATTGCTAGTTTCCAGTCTTGTCTTGTGTCGATTTCTTGTTTGGATTTATTCATGACATTTGTGCTATCTGCTGTCCAGGATTTATCGCTGGGATTCTGTTTATACCCTCGGCTCTCTGGACTGTTTCTCTGCTGCCTGTTACAGACTGTCTTCAACCTCAGTTGGATTTACAGACTGGTCTATTACTTAACTGCAGAAGCTCATCGCGGCATTGTCGCTGTCCACCGGAGAGGTCCTTCATCACTGGAGCTGTCCAGCTGCTCTCATCTGTTTCTCTAACGCTCTCTCTCTCTCCCTCTGCCCGCCGCAGGATTTACCCCCTGTCCCAGTGGCTTCCGTGACGCGGCGCTCACGGAAGCGGTCTACGCACCATACCCCGTATCGGGGTCTTCATACTCTCTCCCACCGTTCGTCTGTCTGGCCGGAGCCCGAACGTGTGTGGTTCATCGGTGCGGTGCCAGTGTGTGATCTCCACCCCAGCCGTCTGCCTTGGTGTGGCTTAGAGCCCAGACGTGCTTTTGACATTTTCCTCTCATTATCATTTAAATAAAGTCTTCTGTTATCTGCACTGGGATCTTCTGTTTTCATTGTCTGACAGAACGAACTTGCCATCATAGATCCCGCAGATGCAGATTCCGTTCGTTCAGCGATCGCTCAGCAAGGGGCTTGGCTGGGTAGACACACCGATCAGCTCTCTACTACAGCTCGGGAGATGGAGGATTTGTCCGCTCGTTTTAATGAGCTTTCGTCACGTTTTGATCGGACTCATCATTCCCGAGATTCGGAGCCCCATGTAACAACCCTCCACCTTACGATGGTGACCCCTCCTCCTGTCGGGCTTTCCTGTCCCAGTGTTCACTGGTATTTGCCCTCCAGCCTCGCCGCTATGCGACTGAACGCACTCGGATTGCTTATGTTATAACTCTGTTGGTTGGGAGAGCACGCCAGTGGGGCACCGCTGTTTGGGACGCCCAGGATCCTTGCTGCCATTCTTTCGAGGAGTTCCGTGAGGAGATGGTAGGTAGGTAGGTAGGTAGGTAGGTAGGTAGGTAGGTAGGTAGGTAAACTTTATTGTCCCCCGTGGAGGAAATTTGTCTTGGGCCAACACCCATGCTGCAGCCGTACAGTACACACATTAGACAGAAACATTAAATACACAGAATACGTAAAAAACATAAAATTACCTCTCTATACTTCCCCTATTTAACAACCGTACAGACTCTGGGATAAAAGAGTTTCTAAACCTATTTAATCTGCAGCGAGGAACTCTGAACCTCCTGCCAGAAGGCAATAACTCATACTCTACGTTTAAGACATGTGAAAAATCAGAAACAATCCTCTCAGCGTGTTTTACAGTGGCATGTTCATATATAGTCTGCAGTGGTGTCAAATCTTTTACTCCAATAATTTTCCAGGCCGTATGTATCATCCGTATCATTTTTGACCTTAACTGCACAGATAGATTTCCAAACCATACTGTGATACAGTATCTGATCAAACTCTCAATTACTGCCTGGTAAAAAATTACCATAAATTTTTGATCCACCCCATGAACTCTCAAACGACGTAAAAAATGCAATCTTTGTTGTATCTTACTACAAAGATTATCAACATGGATATGCCATGTAAGAGAGTCATCAAGAAAGACACCAAGATACTTATATGATGAGACCTGTGTTACATTTTGATTACGGATGCTCAGTGGCGTATGATCACCCACTCCTCTAGGATCAAACACCATTTCCTTTGTCTTACCTACGTTTAGAGCTAAATGGTTATTATCACACCAGTTCTCAAATCTTGTAATCTCAGAAAAATATTCAGACAGGTCTTCATCCTTTTTCAATAACCCTAGGATTGCAGTATCATCTGAGAATTTGATTATGTAGTTATTAGGGTAGCACCTTCTGCACTCATCCGTATACAGAGTGAACAGCACCGGTGAGCTAACACAACCCTGAGGGGCTCCTGTACTCAGAGTTCTAACTTCAGAGAGTGTCCCATTGACACTAACCTGCTGCCTACGGTTAGTTAAAAAAGAGTGGTACCATTTAATAATACGAGGGTGAACTTTAAGATCCATTAACCTCTTAATTAAAAGATGCGGCTGCAACATATTAAAAGCTGAACTAAAATCTAATAGTAAAAGCCGTGCATATGAGCTAGTGTCCTCTAGATGCCTATTTATAAAATGTGTAATGGCTACAGCAGCATCATCAGTACTCCTATTACTCCTATATGCAAATTGAAATGGATCCAAAACACTACTAACCTCTGTTTTTACATGATTAATCATGATTTTCTCAAGACACTTCATCACTATCGAAGTCAAAGCCACTGGACGATAGTCGTTATTCTCCTTACAACTGGCCTTTTTAGGAACAGGAATAATAACAGAGCTCTTCCAGATAGAGGGGACTGTATGCGTGTCTACAGACTTCTGGTAGATGGGACACCAGGCCTCTGCTAATTCAGTGCTACACGATTGCAGTAGCCGCCCAGAAATACCATCCGGCCCAGAAGCCTTGCCAGAACAAACATGTGAGAATAATCTCTCCACCATGTACTGATCAATAATTATTTCAGAACAGCCCAGCCCAGATAAATCTTCCAGTGCATTTTCCTGTTCCTGTGTAAAGTCTTTTTCTTCAAACCTACAATAAAAAGTGTTTAACTCATTAGCCTTTGCACTCTCATCCATGACATTGATCGATTTTTTTACTGGAGCCATATTTGTCATAATTTTCATGGAATCCCATATTTTCCTCGTATTCATTTCCGAACAGTGCCTTTCAAATTTCTCTCTCTCCTTCCTCCTAGCTGCTCTAAGTTTATTGTTAAGTTCCTTCTGTACATCCTTCATAGCTACCCAGTCCCCTCTCCTGAATGCTCTTTTCTTTCTTACTATACACTCTTTAATATCCTTAGAAATATAAGATTTATTATTTGGGTACATAGTTATTGTTTTTTGTTCTAACACAAAAAATGGTGAAACTTTTTGACCGTTCGGCTCGTGGAGATGCCGCTGCTGCCCGGTTGGTCCGTCTCACGCAGGGAGCCAGCTCCGTCACTGACTATTCCATCCAGTTTAAGACCTTGGCAGCAGCCTGCAGCTGGAACGAGCCGGCACTCCGGGCACGATTTCTTGAGGGTCTCAGCGACAACATTCAGGATGAGATTGCAACTCACGATTTGCCCCACACTCTGGATGGTATCATCGAGTTAGCACTGAGGGTGGAGGCTCGGATGCTGTTTCGTGATCAACGTCGCACACTGCGTCATCGTGTCCATCAGAGTGAGATCTCTCAGTCCAGTCAGAGCAGTGTTCCTTTAACTACGGAGACTGAGCCCATGCAGTTGGGTAGTATGCGTCTTTCGCAGAGAGAGAGAGAGCGTCGCCTTCAGAAATCTCTGTGTCTTTATTGTGGCAAGCCAGGACACTTTGCCAAGGACTGTCCGGTAAAAGGGGACCGCCCATCAGTGAACCGGGGAGTCCTGGTGGGCGCCACTTCTAGGAAATCCTCCCCGACTTCATGCACTCAGCTTCCTGTCACCCTGTCATATGCTGGCCTCGATCATTCTACTACTGTGTTGCTCGACTCGGGCGCTGAGGGCAACTTTATTAGTGAGGATTTGGCTCATGAGTGCGGCATTCCTGCTGTCCCTTTAGAGGTTCCACTGGATGTCTGGTCCATTAAGGGTCAGCAGATGGCACAAATCACGCACTGCACTCCTTCTGTAAGTCTTTTTATTCTGGCAATCATCGTGAGGAGATTGTGTTGTACATCCTTCATGCCTCGCTCTCACCCATTATTTTAGGGCATGCATGGTTGGCACAACACAATCCTCACGTTGATTGGCAACTCAATGTCATTTTAGCTTGGTCTCAGTCTTGTCATGTGTCTTGTCTTGGTTCTGCTGTTTCGGGTTCTGTTTCTTCTCTCCCTCAGGTTTCGGCGGTTGATTTGACCGGGGTTCCGGCGGAATATGCCGATATCGGTCAGGTTTTCAGTAAAGCCCGGGCCACCTCCCTTCCTCCCCACCGGCCATACGACTGTTCTCTTGAACTTCTCCCAGACACTTCTCCGCCTAAGGGTAGACTTTATTCTTTGTCTGGTCCGGAGAGAGAGGCTATGGACCGTTATATTAGTGATGCCCTTCGTGCAGGTCTCATACGTCCCTCCACCTCTCCCGCAGGGGCGGGGTTTTTCTTTGTTAAAAAGAAGGACGGCTCCCTACGTCCCTGTATTGATTATAGGGGTTTGAATGACATTACTGTTAAGAATAGGTACCCTCTTCCTTTAATGTCTTCTGCTTTTGAGCTTTTGCAGGGAGCGCGGTTCTTCACTAAGCTAGATTTGCGCAACGCCTATCATCTATTGCGCATAAGAGAGGGCGATGAGTGGAAGACAGCATTTAATACCCCTACTGGTCACTTTGAGTACTGCGTTCTTCCTTTCGGGCTTTGTAACGCTCCGTCTGTCTTCCAGACTTTGGTTAATGATGTGCTGAGAGACATGATTAACAAATTTGTCTTTGTGTACATTGATGATATTCTCATCTTTTCTTCCTCCATGCAGGAACACACTCAGCATGTCCGCCGAGTCTTACGCCGTTTGCTTGAGAACAAGTTATATGTGAAGGCGGAGAAGTGCGAGTTTCATAAGAGGTCGGTTTCGTTTCTGGGTTTTGTGATAGCCGAGGGTGAGATACGTCCCGATCCAGATAAGGTCAGAGCGGTGGCTAAGTGGCCTGTCCCCGACTCTCGTAAGGCATTACTGCGTTTCTTAGGGTTCGCCAATTTTTACCGGCGATTCATTAGAAACTTTGGTCGGATTGCTCAACCCCTTACGGCTCTCACCTCCACTAAGGAGAGGTTTGTCTGGGGAAAGGAGCCTCAGGAAGCCTTTGATAATTTAAAGTACCGGTTTATCACTGCTCCTGTTCTTTCTATTCCAGATCCTACCTCCCAGTTCATTGTTGAGGTGGATGCTTCTGATGTCGGGGTTGGTGCTGTTCTGTCTCAGCGATCTCGTAAGGATGGCAAGGTGCATCCTTGCGCTTTTTTCTCACACCGGCTTAACCCTGCGGAACGGAACTACGACATAGGTAATCGGGAGCTGCTGGCCGTCAGATTGGCTTTGGGTGAGTGGCGTCACTGGTTGGAGGGGACCTCGGAACCCTTTCTGGTCTGGACGGATCATAAAAATTTAGAGTATATCCGTTCAGCCAGAAGGTTAACGTCTCGCCAGGCTCGCTGGGCACTTTTCTTTGACCGGTTTAACTTCGTCCTCTCGTACCGGCCTGGTTCAAAGAACACTAAACCCGATGCTCTCTCTCGCTTGTTCGATGTTTCCGATTCGGGCAGAGACGAAACCATTCTCCCGAAAGGGCGAGTGGTGGGCGCTCTGCGTTGGGGCATCGAACAGCGGGTGAGAGAGGCCGGACGAGAGGGGGAAGTGCCAGAGGGGTGCCCAGCGGGTCTGCTTTGGGTTCCGAAATCGCTCCGTTCCGAGGTCATCCGGTGGGGTCACGAATCCAAATTAGTCTGTCATCCTGGGGTTCGGAGATCGTTGGCTGCCGTCCGTCAGCGATTTTGGTGGCCCTCTATGGGTTCTGATGTCAGACAGTTTGTGTTAGCCTGTCAGGTTTGTTCCCGCAATAAGGCTTCTCATCAAGCCCCAGTAGGTCTGCTTAAGCCCTTATCTGTCCCTTCCTGTCCCTGGTCTCATATAGCCATTGATTTTGTTACCAATTTACCCAGTTCTAGAGGTAACACTGTAATTTTGACCATTGTCGATCGCTTCTCTAAGGCAGCACATTTTGTCCCTCTGCCCAAGCTTCCTTCTGCCAAAGAGACGGCTCAGATTATGATAGAACACGTCTTTCGCTTACATGGTCTGCCTTCTGACGTAGTTTCTGATAGGGGTCCTCAATTTATCTCCCGTTTTTGGCAAGAGTTCTGTAGACAGATCGGCTCCACAGCCAGCTTGTCTTCAGGTTATCACCCACAGACCAACGGGCAATGTGAACGGGCTAACCAGGATCTTGGTCGTGCGCTCCGCTGTCTGACATCTCAGTATCCGAGCTCTTGGTGCCAACAGTTACCCTGGGTAGAATACGCACATAACTCTCTTCCTGTTTCTTCCCATAAGATGTCTCCGTTTGAGGCTTCCATGGGGTTTCAGCCCCCTCTTTTCCCAGATCAGGAACTCGATGCGGTGGTCCCGTCTGCGCTAGCCTTTGTTCAACGTTGCAGACGCACCTGGAGAAGGGCTAGAGATACATTACTCAGGACCTCCAGACGCACCAAAGCCGCGGCTGATCGTCACCGTAGACCCGCGCCCCGTTTTATCTGTGGGCAAAAGGTATGGCTTTCTTCCAAGGATCTGTCTCTCCGAGGGCCATCTCGTAAGCTGGCACCTCGATTCCTTGGGCCATACAGTATTGAAAAGGTTATTAACCCGGTGACAGTTAAGCTCAGATTGCCTCCTGCTCTCGGTCGAGTTCACCCAGTTTTTCATGTGTCTAAACTGAAGCCTGTTTTCTTTTCTCCCCTTAACCCTGTCCCTTCTGCTCCCACCCCCTCCCACCCCGCAGCTTCTGGACGGTGCCCCAGTTTATACGGTTAAATCCCTTTTAGATGTGCGTCGGCGGGGCAGGGGTTTTCAGTATTTGGTAGATTGGGAGGGTTATGGTCCGGAGGAGAGGTGTTGGGTACCGGCCCGGGACATCTTGGATCCTGACCTGATTGTGGACTTCCGTCGGCGACAAGGTGAGCCCTCCCATGGACCGCCTGGGGGCGGTCGTGGGGGGGGGTCCTGTCGTGACTTTGGTTTTTGATACTGCTGTATTTTTGTTTCTCTGTTAATGTTTCTGTGTTGACTGTTTTCACATGCGCGGCTCTGTCACGGGTGTCATTAGTGTCATTTCTGTCACCTGCGTCTCTCACCTGATATTCATTTGATGCCCAATCGGTTTAGTATTTAATCCCTGTGTGTGTGTTTGCTCCTTGCAAGTTCGTCTGTATATGTTCTCGCCATTACTAGCTTTGCTAGTTTCCAGTCTTGTCTTGTGTCGATTTCTTGTTTGGATTTATTCATGACATTTGTGCTATCTGCTGTCCAGGATTTATCGCTGGGATTCTGTTTATACCCTCGGCTCTCTGGACTGTTTCTCTGCTGCCTGTTACAGACTGTCTTCAACCTCAGTTGGATTTACAGACTGGTCTATTACTTAACTGCAGAAGCTCATCGCGGCATTGTCGCTGTCCACCGGAGAGGTCCTTCATCACTGGAGCTGTCCAGCTGCTCTCATCTGTTTCTCTAACGCTCTCTCTCTCTCCCTCTGCCCGCCGCAGGATTTACCCCCTGTCCCAGTGGCTTCCGTGACGCGGCGCTCACGGAAGCGGTCTACGCACCATACCCCGTGTCGGGGTCTTCATACTCTCTCCCACCGTTCGTCTGTCTGGCCGGAGCCCGAACGTGTGTGGTTCATCGGTGCGGTGCCAGTGTGTGATCTCCACCCCAGCCGTCTGCCTTGGTGTGGCTTAGAGCCCAGACGTGCTTTTGACATTTTCCTCTCATTATCATTTAAATAAAGTCTTCTGTTATCTGCACTGGGATCTTCTGTTTTCATTGTCTGACAGGAGCATACGAATGATATGAAGTGTGTTGGAGGAAAACATTAATGATCAGTTTGGATTATGAATATTAATTGCATGATATAGGCAGTACTATATTCATATGGCTTTGCATCACTCTCAAACAATAGCTGTTTAACTATACTAGTACTTTTAAACAGCATGCAACAGCTATATAGGAGCTGGGTGCAATATATTCATGCAGGACTGTATGAGAACAACAAACTCAAAGGACATAATCTTATATTCTGATCAAAGGCAAATATATAACGCATGCTATTTGGTTACACAGAGAAATTGGATTAAGGGAAATTCTGAAATTGAAGGCTTAAAATGTGAATGAATTAAAATCTAATAATTATTATTTACATTGATTTAGGACTTTGCATCACAGCACTTTTACTAATGTAACTGCTTATTAAATATGACTTAAGTTATTTTTTAAGTTTGGATAAAAGTTTAAACGGTTTGGATTAAATGAATACACAAAAAAATGAAAAGTGCTTATGAAAAATGTAAATATGAAAGAATTGAGTAATGGAGTATAAATATTGTGAGCAATGTCTGAACTCACAAAGGTCCTGTACATAAAGGAATAACTGGCGACGGGCCGTTGAATTATTCAATATATTGCACACCCAAAGTGGTAATGTGGCACGACGCGAAGCAGAGCCGTTACACTGCGGGTTTGCGTTATTTTCGAATAATTCAAAGGACCGCAGTCAATTATTCAGCTTATACCACGGTTACCATAGACATAGCTCTGGGGTGCGTTTCCCGATAACGTTGACTCTTAGCGCGCAACGAAGACTCTTAAGTTAAACCTTAACTACAGGTTTACCTTTTCTAGGCGTGTTTCCCGAACTGTACCTTAGCGGGTTTCGTAAGGTATACTTTCTTACGTACGACGTTACCAGGTGCTGTCCATGGCGATGGTGCTGAATAGGTTGATATCGATTGCTCGACAATCAATTATTCACTTTATGTAATAGGTACTTTGCGGCGTTATGAGAGAGCGGTGTTATTTATCAAAGAAACAGTTCAGAAACCCGTGCAAAACCCGCAACTTAATGTCCAAAAGTATTATGCATAAAGTGCTCTAATGCATCAATTATTCCTTCACTTTAAAGGATAATTTGTATTAGGGGTTCCAATAAATGCATTGCACAGGGGAATAAGGTGGGTCATGCAAGTCACCTGGCTTGGCATTACACTTAAAATGTATAAAAACAAATTGTTGTTCATTTGTTCACGCGTTTATGTGCTTGGACAGTGGATGCGCAACAGCGCGTTTACAATGCGGGTAACGCTTAATGGACGCATTTCTGGAGCCGCGCCTGTCTGTTTACCTTAAATATAACATAAAAATATATATTATATGATATATAAAAATATATTATGATTGTTTTAGATTTTAGCTTTGATTAGTTTTAATGTGGAAAATTTGTTGACCTTATACAAGCAATAATCAAGTGGAGCAGTTTCTTTTGAGTGTTTATAAAGAATATGGCATGCAGCTGCCTCAAATTAAAAACTTCGATGCAAAGTCGACTTAACATCAATAATAATATTTAGGAAAATCAACAATTATGATTTTGTGATGAATGTGCTCCTGTGGCATGCGATTTTACATGATTTGTTTTATTGCAGCTAAAATAGCCGATAAACTAAAGATTTAACGGATTTGAAATGCACAAACGAAATAGTAAGATTTGCTGTATAGCTGCCTGCCATAGTTTCACCAACTCCTAAACACAAAGTGTTTTTTTAATAGTTTAAAATCTAACAACCATCAGCGTAATGATGTCTAATTATGTGAATTTTTTATTCTTTAAATAAAAAATGCCTAATTTAACATGGAGTGTACTTCAACTTTTTTTTACAGATATTTATAGACTGCAATATACATAAGCTTTTATCACAGTCATGGCCCCTAGCGGAGTCAAGTGGGATAAGGTATAGCTAAGAGTGCTCCAGACCAACCTTCCGCACGAATGACTTACAGAAGGGATACGTAACTAAGAACGTTTCGGGAAACACGTATTAACGATAAGGTACAGCTTAAGGTACAACTTAAGAACGACGTAGAGCTAAGAAGGTTTCGGGGAACGCAGCCCTGGTGGTTATTTAAAGACATGTGGGTCAGGTGTTAATTTACAGATAAATAATCAACACCTGTGAAACATTTCTCAACCAATCAAAATAAAGCATTCAACAGACCCGTATTATAAATGGTAAAATACACATTTAGACAGAGAATATGTTAAAATGCCTAAAGAAGGCATTCAATTTCATCATCCTTGGTTCATGAAGTTCATGCACAAAGTGGTATAATGGGGATTTGATACTACTCTTCTGTATTCCTATTCCAGAAACCAAATTAAAGCCTTTTTTAACCTTTTTTTAATTTATTTAACACACAACAATTACTGCAGAATGTGTTTGCCATGATCACATCCTTTAAAATTCCATGAAGCGATATTATTGAAGAATAAAATCTCAAGATGGTTGAATCTTTTATCCGGACAGTATTGGAGGTTGTGTTTACTTCATTGCCTATGTCATTAAAGTAGGCCTGTCTATGGTCCAGCAATCCCCCAGAGGTAATACAAAGGCACTTGTAAATAGACAAGGCTACAGAGCAGCTGGGATCCTTAATTGCTGGTTTGACTCTGGAGACTTTCGACCAGCAGGAAGATGTTTAGATTAGAAATGAAAACAGGTGACTGGAGCACGTGCTTGGGCCTTTCTTATACTGCACACATGTACACACGCAAACCGGGTTGGGTTGTGTACTATACATAGAGATTGGACACAGTATTAGTGCACAATGTCATGGCTTTAGCACTGCTGGTGTTGTGGAGTAAACTGACAAAAACATTGTACTTTCTGTGAACCGTATGTCTGTCAGAGGGGTGAAAACAAACAACAAAAAGAATAGATGATGAACTCTATCGACCTCAGATTTTCATCTAAAATTCCTTTTGTTCAAGTAAGACAATAACAAGAAGAATTTTGCTTATGCAGAACTCGCAACATGGCCATCAGCTTGACAATATACATATTTTTAAAGTCTGATATTAAATTTATTCTTAGTCTGTCACATCACAAAATTTTTTGACATTAACCACCCTTCCAAATTTGAATTATTACAAAAAACACCAAGTAAATCAAAATCTTGGAAAAACAGGCAAGATTAAAAAGCTGGGGTGCAGAAACCACGCCTACTCATGAAAAACCTACACTTAAAGGAATATTCCATTTTCTTAAAAGAAAAATCCAGATAATTTACTCACCACAATGTCATCCAAAATGTGGATGTCTTTCTTTGTTCAGTCGAGAAGAAATTATGTTTTTTGAGGAAATCATTGCAGGATTTTTCTCATTTTAATGGACTTTAATAGAACCCAACACTTAATACTTAACTCAACACTTAACAGTTTTTTTCAACGGAGTTTCAAAGGACTATAAACGATCCCAAACGAGGCATAAGCAAAACGATTGTCATTTTTGACAAGAAAAATAAAAAATATGCACTTTTAAACCACAAGTTGTCGTCTAGATCCGGTCGTGATGCGCCAGCGTGACCCCACGCAATACGTCATGACGTCAAGAGGTCACAGAGGACGAACGCGAAACTCTGCCCCAGTGTTTACAAGTGTGGAGAAAGAGGACTGTTCCGACGTTGTTGTGTGTCAACTGATACTAATTAATGCTTTTGTGTCAGTTTATTTTTTACAATTGTCCACAAATGTGCGTTTTATATATGTAACACGTGACCTCCCTACGCCACTACGCATTTACGTTAGGTCGCGCTGGACCGGACCTAGACGAAAAGTTGTGGTTTTAAAGAGCATATTTTTTATTTTTCTTGTCAAAAATGACAATCGTTTTGCTAAATAAGACCCTTATGCCTCGTTTGGGATCGTTTATAGTCCTTTGAAACTCCCTTGAAAAAAACTGTTAAGTGTTGAGTTAAGTATTAAATGTTGGGCTCTATTAAAGTCCATTAAAATGAGAAAAATCCTGCAATGTTTCCAGTGCCGCTGCTGGCCATTTTGGTGCCCTAAGCATAATTCCTTTATAATGCCCCCCACCCCGACCCTGAGAAAAAAAGTCTGTTTTTGCCAGTTTAATTTTTTATTACCAAACAAATAACTTAAAAGCAGAAAGTCTTCACAGCTTTAGCCAACACACTACACATTTGAAAGTGCAAACTTTTATAGAATAGCAAAATAGAAAAAAATTACCAAACTTTAATTATCAAAATAATCCAGACATGTTTATCCCAAGTACAATGTCACTTTAAATAAATTACATTAAATAAACATCAATAAGTAAACAAGAATACTAAGTATTCTTAAATAAAACAAAGATTCAGAGAACTACTGTAAGTGTCACAGTAATGTTTGCTTCATATATATAATGACGTTTTATATTTATATATATTCAAGAGGAATTGTTAGCCTACCATGTGCACTGACTTCTAACGTTAACTTTTACTGAGAAAGTATTAACCACCGTCACGTCAAAATAAACCACAAAATAAACTAACGTTTCTGCTCAATATCTAAAGAAACGTAGTAAAGAAAGTAACAGCAGCGTCAGTTATTTGTAAACTGCATATGCATAGGTAATGTTTTACAGTAAAATCTCAATTTAGCTTGCACTGAAGTTATAAATTATAACAACATAGTTTGCTAACATTAATGTCAGCACTGCAAGTTTGAGGCGCATTACGATTAGCAGCAGCTGCAGCCCATGCAAATTTCCCTTATTTAGGATTGATTAAACATGATGGACTTACCTGCAAGTGATGCACGGGCATCATCCCGCAGTTTCTATTTTTTTTTTTTCCGATACTGACTCCTGCTGTCTTTTCGGGGCCATTTCCAAAAGTTGCCTACTGACTGGCCGTTTCTCAATCCGAACAAAGCAGCCTGCGCGAGGTCGCATATGCAGGCTGCATACGTCATCGAGCATGGTTTATTTCAGTTAACTGAACATTAAATTAGCAAGTCATGAGTATATTACAACAGTTTTCGATTAACTAAGAATAATATTCAACTTTATAATCGTTCATTTTACGAAATAAGAACGTTTTGATGACGTATGCAGCCTGGAAATGCGACCTCTGGAGGCTGCAGCCTTCGGCTTGAGAAATGGCCTCTGTCAAACTTTGTCATGCGCCCGCGCGATCAACCGGCACGAACCATCAAAGGCTGGGGGGCATATTTTCTATACCAGAGTAATTAAATTATCTCGTTCCCCCTTTTTTGTAACATACACATGGATAAAAAGTGCCTAATATTATTTATATAGGCTAATGAAATAATTTCAGCATTATAATTTTTTTCATTAGGCTATTATTTTTGGTGCCCCCTCAGCACGTGGTGCCCTACGCACAGCGCGTGATGCGCGTTATGGGAGCGGCGGGGCTGAATGTTTCCTCAAAAAACATCATTTCTTCTCGACTGAACAAAGAAAGACATCAACATTTTGGATGACATGGTGGTGAGTAAATTATCTGGATTTTTCTTTTAAGAAAATGGAATATTCCTTTAACTTTCAAATACCGCTACAACCTGAAGGGATGCTGGTGATTGTGTTAGGGGCGGGGCCATGCTCAGTGGCTCCAGTGCATCATCGAGCCACCATTTTAGCCCCGCCCAAATAATCCTGAACACAGAAATGTGAAAAGTTCCCAGTCTTTGTAATATGTTTAGCAATACATTTCTAACATTTATAATGTGTTTAGAAATGACTTTACACAGACTTTAAAGGGGACATTTCACAAGATTTTTAAAAAAATGTCAAATAAATCTTTGGTGTCCCCAGAAGATATATGTGACGTTTAAAGGGGCCATGGCATGAAAATCTGACTTTTTCCATTTTTAAGTGCTATGATTGGGTCCCCAGTGCTTCTATCAACCCAGAAAATGTGAAAAAGATCAACCCAGTAACTTAGTTTTGGTAAACCATTCTCTACAAGCACATGAAAAAATAGGTTGTTGAAATTTGGCTCTCCTTATGATGTCATAAGGAGCTCTTATTATAATGATACCGCCCCTTAATCTGCACTATCCAACCACAGCACTGCCATTTAGTGCAGAAAAAACACAATTGAGTTTTAATTGCAACAAACCACCATCATTGTGATCAGTGTTTGAATTTCATCAGCTCATTTGCATTTTAAAGGACACACCCAAAACACAAATTTTTGTACACACCTACAAAGTGGCAATTTTAACATGCTATAATAAATTATCTTTATGGTATTTTGAGCTAAAACTTCACATATGTGCTCTGGGGACACCAAAGATTTATTTGACATCTTAAAAAAGTCTTGTGGCATGGCCCCTTTAAGATCAAAATACCATAATTTATTGTAACATGTTAAAAGTGACACTTAAAGGAGCATTTCACCCGTGGAAACATTAATCTTTATTAAAAGTAGATCATATTTGTAGTCGAAATGTAACATAAATTTCGAATTTGGTACCTATTTGACAGAGAAAAGGAGTGTTTGTAGTCTCACTCCCTCAACAAAGATATTGGACTTCCTTCTTTCAATGATGCAAAATGATGATTTTTACATCATTGAAAGAAGGAAGTGCAACACTGAAATCCATATTTCTCCTGTCTCAGGGGAAACAGAGGGAATGATGCATGACCATTCAAAAACATGACTGGGTTACTAACTATACACAGCTTAATGCAAATGGGTGAAGTGTCCCTTTAAGTGTGAGCAAAAATATGCTGTTTTTGTGTGTGTCCTTTTAAATGCAAATGAGCTGATCCCTGCACTAAATGGGAGTGGTTGGATAGTGCAGACCGAGTATTATCGCCTTCTGACATCACAAGGGGAGTCAAATTTTAATTACCTATTTTTTACATGCTTGCAGATAATTGTTACTGGGTTGTTGTTTTTTACATTTTCTAGTTGATAGAAGCACTGTGGACAAGTCTGATTTTCATGACATGTTCCCGTTTAAAATACATTGTAAGTGGTTTCTAGGGTGTTTTAATATACGGTTCTACATTCAGTGTTAAAAATATGGTCACTAAGATGTCCTGTCTGGTTGCTAGAATTGATCGTCACTTTTTTGTCTTCACATAAGTCTCTTAGAAATGAATCCAACTCATTCTCTAAACAAACCACACAATTTGAAATTTATTTCCATAAAGTTAAGTTGTAAGGTGAATTATGCAAGTTAGTTAGTGTGCATGTTTCCTTTTCTTTTAAAAATGTTTTTATCGTAAAATCTTCATGAATTCTTTACAAAGTACAAGATATTCTTTACAGTCATAACATTACATTATCAACCGTACCGTAGGTGTGGTTGCTTATTATGTTTTCCCATGACATCAGTCTGTTCTCAAGAGGCAAGCGCAATCTTCTCATCGAAGAAACTCGGTAGTAAACATTGTTCATGAGCTTAACATCTAGCTACTTAAATGCATTCATCCTGCCGCTTTGTTCCTGTGAATCAAGTGGAAACATGAGAAATTCTTTTGAGCCTGTGCAAAGAACAAGGAAAATACCTGTGAGAGCAAGATCAAAGGTGTGAACCTGTCAGATGGCATCAGGCTAACATCTAACACCTCCAGCATTTTGGATAGAAGTGCCATTTAACTGGCAGAGACGAGCATGACATCAGGCTGTTAAACATCCCACGACCTGGCACCTTATTACAATGTCACACTTTATTTACATACCGATTATTGCTATTATATTGCGGCTCACATTTCTTTCCATTGAAGTGTTGCTTTACAATAAATGTCACCTACTGTTCAACAAATATGTCACTTCTAGCGTTTTATTGTGCACTATGGAATCTACTTACGAATAGCTTATTGTAACACACTACACTTCTACTTATTGAATCACAATGCATTCGGATAATAATATATAATAAAACACGATGATAATATTTAGATATACATACATATATAAAGCTACTTTCTGTGTAGATTCTGATGATGTTTCTTTTATACTTTTGCTGTTTTATGCATTTTACTGTATTAATGTTTCTGGAAAACCTTTTTAATGTTTTTAATGTCAGGTTCTGAATGTGACATCTTACCCCATTTACCCTGAGTTCAACAGCTGTAGCATTTTACTATGTGCTTTTTCATGATGTTTCTATTTTTATTTAATGTACAATTGTACACCACATTGGTCATCATTTATTTATTTATTTTTTGCATTTGGAAGATGCTTTTATCCAAAGTTGCTTACAGTGCGTTACAAGGTATACATTTTTTATCAGTATATGTGTCCCCTGTATTTGAACCCATGACCTTTTGCGTTGCTAACGCAATGCTCTACCACTGAGCTCTACTTCTGATGTGTTAGAAATGTTAAAAAAAAGAAAGATGAAATCAAAAGATCATAAACAGAACAAAAAAAAATCTGCCCTAGGAAATATTCACTCAGAATAAAAGTGTGACGACTGGCTGGACCAATTGTTTGTTTAACTTAAAAAAGTAAGTTAACTGGTTGCCTTAAAGGAAAACACCACCGTTTATCAATATTTTACTATGTTCTTACCTCAACTTAGACGAATTAATACATACCTATCTTTATTCAATGCGTGCACTTAATCTTTGTACAGCGTGTCATGAATGTGTTAGCATTTAGCCTAGCCCTATTCATTCCTTAGGATCCAAACAGGGATGAATTTAGAAGCCACCAAACACTTCCATGTTTTCCCAATTTAAAAACTGTTACATGAGTAGTTACACAAGTAAGTATGGTGGCACAAAATAAAACTTTTGTTTGGAGCCATAGGAATGAATGAGGCTAGACTAAATGCTAACACATTCAAGATGTGCTGTGCGAAGATTAAAAGTGCATCCATTGAAAACAGATAGGTATGTATTAACTCATCTAAGTTGAGGTAAAAACGTAGTAAAATATTGAAAAACGGCAGTGTTTTCCTTTAATATGTTTAGTTAATTCAGCTCAAAATAATATTACTTTTACATAACTTTTGTAAGTCAACTAATATTTTTAAATCAAATCAACTCAAAATTGTGAGGCTTCAATTGCCTTACAATTTTGAGTTGATTTGACTTTAAAATATTAGTTTTTAAAGCAACAGTAAAGAGTATTTGCTCTTTGCTCCCCCTACAGGTTGGAAGCAGAATTGTCCATTACCACTGTCGTAAATATTTTAGCATACTGCAGCAAAGCTGGCTCTGATTGGATTGTAGGTCTGTCGTAAAGCAAGTTTTTGTAGTTTTCACTTGAACTACAGGACCGCGACCCGACGGTTGGAAACTTCTTTAGTGCGGTTTTGGCCGATATATGTGCTGCAAAGCAAATGTGAAAGTGCCGTTCACCCTGTTTCGAGATTTTTTAAGGTAAAAAAAACTCTTTGGTGTTGCTTTAATAACTTCATTTTTTTATTGAACCAACAAATACTTTTTCTACAGTGTACAGAAAATGTTTATAAACTTTTGTGTTTACACTCTGTGTCAGTGTTTATCATAGTTCTGCACTATGAGAGTCATTATAAGTATTTTAGGGCCCTCTATACACCATATTACACGCCCAGAAGACACAACATTTCCAACGTTTCCAATTTCTCTGCACTGAAAGTAAAAATACACCATGATACAGCACAAACAACACCCACTGAATACATCAGATGTTTAATATACCATGTAGCAGGATTTAGAACCAATAACATGTCATATTACAGTCACAAAATATCACAAATAGAAACCAAACAACTGGAAAAAAATCTGTTGCTTTTTGCAGTCAATGCTTGTAAGGACAAAACTACACTCTTTATTCCGCTTGGTTATTTTAACCCAATACTGGGTAAATATGGACAGAACACATGTTGGGTTATCAACCCATGCTGGGTTGTTGTTAACCCAACCATGAGTTGAAACTATCCAGCAATGCACTGAAACAAACCACCATAGGTTTATTTATTAACAAATCACATGATCTGTCCAATATTTACCCAGCATTAAAAACATCCCAGGAGAATTTAGTGCGTATGATTTACATGGACAAGATATTATCATTTGATAAGGACATTGTGTGATCTGTGCATTACATAATAACAAATAGACACTTGATTTAACTGAATGAAATGGTTCAGTCTGTTTATTTGAATGAGAGATTATTGCTTAACCCTAAGGTAGGAATTTGTAGATGTTTCTGTACTTACAGTAAATGAACAGGTAGATTGAAATGAGGTGGGGCTGCAGTGTTGCTTTGAGTAAACACAAGCACAACGTCTTTCACTTTCGTTTATAAAATCATAACAAGCATCCGTGAGACCGCAGGGAAAACCACCTAAAAACACAACTGAACTCTGCAGTCAAATTTCCCTCATTCCCATGGAAATCTCCCACACTTCCTTCAGATGCAGAATAACAACGGCTCTCCATTATCACTTGCCACCTGCTTTGCATCCACTTCACTGTCAGACCTTAAATGTCACCTTGTCCACTGCTGGGGTTCTCGCAGTTAGTTATGTACTGTACCTAATGCCCTTTACCTGCATTTCAAAAGGTCAAAGCACCATCCTGTGAGATAACGTACACCAGCTACTGTATGTATGTCTGTGTTGTATAAAGCATGTTTGGACAACTGAACGAAAATATGAGCAACACAATTAAATCTTATCCGACCGGCTCATGTGTATTTGGATTAATTTTAGTTTAGATGATATGATGAGATTGCCTTTTAATAACTTTCTCAAAGGCCTGAAAGATCTTAGCTACTAACTTAAATGATTACTATCTTCAGTAGTCATTTATCACACACGGGATAAACATTTAATTACTGGTAAGATAAGACGATTAAAATGTACGAGCCTGAGTGTAGTGTGTAGAGGCCCGCAGATTTGGAACGAGCTGGAGGAAAACCTTAAAATGTTACATCCTGTCTCCGTTTTTAAGGAAAAACTCAAGGGAAAACTGTTGTTTACATATACTTCTTGATCATTTATAAGTGTTATATTTGTGCTGGGATCGTCTGTCGTTTGTTGTTGTACTGAATGTGTTTTGATGTATTTATTTGTTACTGTATGTTATATGTTGTATGATACTTTTGGGTCCCCTACTAAAAGCTTTCAGTAGCTTCTTTGGGGTTTTCCCTTTTCGCACACTAGCATTATATAATTACTATATTGCCTTTAGAATGATGATGTGTGTGAAATAAATGAAATGAAATAAAATAAATATTATCTTGATTATTACTCTTGGCACAAATAACCAAGAGGTTGTTTGGTGTCCACAAAACCTCCCGGACAGGGATTATCCTAAAGGATTAGTCAATTTTCTTAAAAGAAAAATCCAGATAATTTACTCACCACCATGTCATCCAAAATGTTGACGTCTTTCTTTGTTCAGTCGAGAAGAAATTGTGTTTTTTGAGGAGGGCATTGCAGGATTTTTCTCATTTTAATGGACTTTGGTAGAGCCCAACATTTAATACTTAACTCAACACGTAACAGTTTTTTTTCAACGGAGTTTCAAAGGACTATAAACAATCCCAAACGAGGCATAAGGGTCTTATTTAGCAAAACGATTGTCGTTTTTGACAATAAAAGTGACAAATGTACGCTTTTGAAGCACAACTTCTCGTCATGTAGATCCGGTCGTGATGCGCCAGCTGACCCCACGCAATACGTCATGACGTCAAGAGGTCACAGAGGACGAACGAGAAACTCCGCCCCAGTGTTTACAAGCGTCTTGAAAGAGGACCGTTCCTACGTTGTTGTATGCCAACTGATACTAATTAATGTCTTTGTGGCAGTTTATTGTTTACAATGGTCCGCAAATGTGCGTTTTATATATGTTACACGTGACCTCCCTACGTCCCTATGCATTTACGTTAGGTCGCGCTGGACCGGACCTAGATGAAAAGTTGTGGTTTAAAAGTACATATTTTTTATTTTTCTTGTCAAAAATGACAATCGTTTGCTAGATAAGACCCTTATGCCTCGTTTGAGATCGTTTATAGTCCTTTGAAACTCCGTTGAAAAAAGCTGTTAAGTGTTGAGTTAAGTATTAAATGTTGGGCTCTATTAAAGTCCATTAAAATGAGAAAAATCCTGCAATGTTTTCCTCAAAAAAACATAATTTCTTCTCGACTGAACAAAGAAAGACATCAAAATTTTGGATGACATGGTGGTGAGTAAATTATCTGGATTTTTCTTTTAAGAAAATGGACCAATCCTTCAAGACAGGACTAGAGCTTAGTTTAATCAGGTAATACTGTATAACTAGTTTGCTGTCACTGGGGCAGTACCCTTTTTGCACCGGAGGAGTTCATATTAGTACCTCAGAAGTACCCATTGGTACAAAATGTATACATCTCACTATAGCTAAATAATACACATTGAGAGCTTTCTAAAGGGCACTACACCAGTGACATCTTGAAATTGAATCGTTTTTCTGACAGTATGATGTTGGAAAAGCAGTAGGTTTTTGTCAGCATTTGTTGACTATTAAACCCAGGCAGTAACAAATACAAGAAGGTTTATTGAAATTCTAAAGCTGGACATATACTGAAACTGGTGTTGCTGTGTTTTCATGCGTGAGACGGACATATATTGAACTCTAACTGCAATATAAATGCCTGAACTGACAGAGCGTGTATGAATAAGTCGAAGAGCGCGTGGCGATGGGTTTGAGTGTATTTGATAGACGACAGTCTTTCTCGGGCCTATGAACAGCCAAATGTGAAGTACATCAGAAGAGGCACGTTTAAGAATGTTTACTGCTTTACATGAATCAACTTCTGCTAGGACAATACCTTTATTCTTCAGTTCATCTTTGTGCTCTATAAAAAATCATAAAATATTATTGAATATTTGTACAGAAGTCAAAATTAGATCAGAGACACAAGGCAAATATAAGTAAAGCTCAATTGGTGCCGTAATGAAAACCATATGAAACAGACACTGAACAGTTTAACATTAAAGTGTGTATAGTATGTGTTTTAAGTGAAAGTCATAATCTAAAAAAAAAACGAAAAATTGCTTTTTTTTCTTGACAAGCTAACTATTGCGACATAAGCATATTTACAAGACGAGTTATGTGAATGCTTTGTAAAAATGTCTTTAGTTTAGATTTAAAGGAACAATATGTGAGAAATGTATATCAATTAATCATAAAATGGCCTTGATATGTCACTAGAGATTAATAAATAATTTTCATTTCAAATACTTATATCACTCACAACAGTGGTCCGGCCAGGATATTGTCATTTAAAAAGTGGAGTTGCAGCCCTCAACTGATGTTTATGTTGTCATGTTGTGTATTGGCCACCAGTTGTGTGATTGCACTACCAGTTTTAGCCACAAGTTTTGTGATTGCAGTACCAGTTTTGGCCACAATCCTACATACTGTTCCTTTAAATTGATCGACTGTGTCTGATTTTCAAACATTGTTGGGTAAATCATTCCAGAGCTTACAGTAGGTGCTAAGTATTAAAAGGATCAACCACCTTTAGACACCTTTGATATCCTAGCAATAATAAAGCGACCAGAATCTTGGGACCGCAATGTACGTCTGATAGTAATTCTCGAAGATACAGAGGTGCTAGGCCATTTAAGGCTTTATAGGAGATTAGCAATATTTTAAATGTATGCTATATTTAACTGGTAGCCATTGTTAAGATGCCAAAATTGGGTTTATGTGATCATACCTTAAATTGAGTAAGCACTCTTGCAGCAGCGTTTTGAACCAGCGAAGCTGTTTACCTGATTTGCTTGACATCCCCAGAGTAACGAGTTACAAAATTATATTTATGAAGTCATAAAAGCGTGTTTAGCTTCTCTCCATCTGATGTAGACAGCATATGGCATATTTTTTTAGATATTTCTAAGATGGAAGAATGCTGTGCGGCAGACGTTGGAGATATGACTATGGGCAACTTGTAACCTGACATATTTTGTTTGGAACGATTCGGTTCAATAATAAGTATACCTTATTGGAGTTTAGCATAAGGAAGTTATTTGCCGTCCAGTCACTGATATCGCTAATACAGTCTGTTAGCTTAGAAAACTTGTGGGTTTCACTAGGATGTGAGGAGATGAAGATCTGGGTGTAATCTGCATAGCAGTGAAAACAGATGTTATGTTTCCTGATAATGTATCCTAGAGGTAACATATATAACGAGAAAAGGAGTGGGCCTAGAACTGATCCCTGCGGTACGCCATATTTAACCTGAGAGTGGCATGACTTTTTCTTGTTTACATAAACAAAGTGATAGCGGTCGGTTAAATAAGGTCCAGTATTATAAGAATTGAGATTGCACCACAATCGTATGTTAAAAGGAGGTCATTTGTGACTCTAAGCAGTACTGTCTCTGTGCTATGGTGGGGCCTGAATCTTGATAGGAACTTTTCATACATACTATCAAGAGCTATTTAGGTTGTACACATTTGTCGGTGTAATATTTCATGTATAGTTACATTAATGCATTGGCAAAGTGACAGAGTGCATTTAATCTTTACAGTACATTTTATCAGTATGTGTGTGTTTCCTGAGAATCAAACCGATGACCTTTGCAACTTTGCTATGTCAGTGCTTTACCTATTACATGAACACATAAAGTATAAAAGAAGCAATAAACTGAATTTTAGATTAAGAAGAACTGATATCAGTGACATGCAAAACCATTATTATAATCAACTAGTGTAATGACTTGTAAAAGACGGAAGCAAACGCAGGTGTAAAAATGAACAATGTTTATTAAATATAAACAAAGAGAGAGTATTCAAAGTCAAATGCGGAAGTAATCCAGTCCGGTGTTGTTGATGGCAATGGTGACGATGACTACGGTGGAAGTTGGTGTTTTGAGTGCGACGTTGGTGGAGTGGTGAGCAGTGGTGAAATCCAGGCTGACACGGAACATCCACACGAAGACGACGACGACAATACACATCCAACTGAAACACGTAATCCAAAGCACAGAGAACAACCAAGCAACACGGAGACTGAGCAAACAATAGAATCTGGCAGGGAACAGAAAGTCAGGTGAGTTTTTATGGAGATGATGTAATGATGAACAGCTGGAGCGAGACAATCAACACACAGGTGAAAGGGATCGCTCTAACGAGCACATGGCAGGGTAAGTGAACAACACACACACACAAACATGACACGGAGGAAAACAATGGATTTTCCTACCGTGACAACTAGCTGGTCTTGGGGACTATGTGACATTGTCTGTGAAAACCCAGCTAAAGTTATTTTTGTGATTTATTGTTTTCTGCATAAAATCATCTAACATAATGTAAATGACATTCTGTGAAAACATAATCTTTATATATTTAATATTGACTGAGTATGGTCATGTCAAAGATTGAAATTAAACGTTGCTGCTCTTAACCTCATAGTTAGATTATGAGACTTTTTTTACAGACAGGATCATATACAGTATTATTATAGAGTAAATACATAAACACATAGTCATCATCACTATCCACACTAAGAAAGCAGCATTATTGTACCTTATCACTCATTGGTCATATAAAGGCACTGAACAAATAAAGCAAGCAAGCACATTTCCTATAGACTGTAGGACTGAACTGTGCCGTGTGCCGTGCGAACTGTGTCATGTACAGTAAAAAGCATTTTTTTATCATTAGCTGAAAACTGTAACACACTTTGACTAATGGACTCTTATACAGCGATCGCCAAAGAAGGAAGTTTAATGGATTTTGCATAATCTCAAACGCATGCATAAGATTTTGCATAATTAAACACCTACACAGACGAAAATACTGACATTTCTTTTCTGAAACGGACATTTCACAATCTTATAAGAATCCCACAGAACACGATGTAATAACGTCAGAGTCGATCACATCTCAACAGTGTTTATCCACAAAGGCCAAGAACATTGTAAGCAATCAGCATATATGTGATACAGATCCTGGCAAGAATGTTGTCCGAGGCGTCTGTGTCATTGTGGTTCTCCTTGAAATATGAACAAAAATTCATGAAATAAACATCAAGCGTTTCGCTCTTGATCTCTCTGAACCACAGAATTTGAAGAATATGTGTCTTGTCACCCCCCCCCAAACACACAGAGAGATTTACACAGTGATCTATTTACACCATCACAGCCCAAATGAAAAACAACAACGGTAATAGAGAAGAAAAATTCCTCAATTTTCTCCAGTCTTGTTTTTTTTCTGGATCTAGTAATCGAACCCTGCAAGCTTTGATTGCCTCTGCTATTTTCTTAGCCCCTAATATGTAGAAGTCAATACCTGAGGACAGTTTTCAGCCTTGTTCCTCGAGCATATTTCTGGGAACATGCTATTGCTGTTGTCTGGGGAATGAATGTGTGTTTCCGATCTGATGTAGTCTTGCATCAGCAACGAGTCAGTGCTCTCCTTGTGCTATTATGCATTATGTTGCAGCTCTATAGAGCTTAAGATCTTGAGAAATGTTTATAGCACTCTTGCCTTCATGGTGTTGGCCACTGGAGACCTAAGAACCAAATGATGGAAATGTTTCTATCTTTTCTCTGAGGAATTTTAATCATCTTGTTTTTATGCTGCGCTTAACATTGCACTGTTCCTACCTGTGATTTTATTTAAAAGAAGTGTTTGTGTACATACAGTATGTTTTATTGATGCCAGCAGTTATTTATTGACATTTACAGATTTGGAAGTAATCCAAAGGGACTTAAAATGCATTTAAGCTGTATATTTATGATGTAAATATATACGGATCAAACCTATGACCTTTGCATTGCTAACACAATACTACATCAATTGAGCTACACAAACAATTGTGACCCTAGACTAGAAAACCAGGTTCAATTTTTTATAATGAGATTTATACCTAATCTGAAAGCTAAATAAATAAGCTTTTGCTACAAATATACCCATGCTGCTCTACTTAAAACTGCTTTTGTGGTCCACAATTATCAAAATATGCTTAAATGATGAAGATGTGAATTGTAACTGCTTGTAACTAAACTATTGCTGTGGAGCAATGCTATACATTTCCAGTTAATAGAAAGCTTTTGGGAATGTTAAAGGATTAGTCCATTTTCCAAAAAAAATCCAGATAATTCACTCACCACCACGTCATCCAAAATGTTGATGTCTTTCTTTGTTCAGTCGAGAAGAAATTATGTTTTTTGAGGAAAACATTCCAGGATTTTTCAAATTTGAATGGACTTTAATGGACCCCAACACTTAACAGTTTTAATGCAATTTAAAATTGCAGTTTTAATGCAGCTTCAAAGGACTCTAAACAATCCCAAACGACGCATAAGGGTCTTATCTAGCAAACGATTGTCATTTTTGGCAAGAAAATATGCACTTTTAAACCACAACTTCTCTTTTTCCTCAGGCTGTGTGACGAGCCAGCGCGACCTCACGTAATTGCGTAATGCCGTGGAAAGGTCACGAGTTACATATATGAAACATACATTTGCGGACCATTTTAAACAATAAACTGACACAAAGACATTAATTAGTATCATTCCACATACAACAACGTCGGAGCGGTCGTCTTTCTCCACACTTGTAAACACTGGGGCGTAGTTTCGCAAACTTCATCTGTGACCTCTTGACGTCATGGCGTATTGCGTGAGGTCGCACTGGCGCATCACAGGACCGGAGATAGACGAGAAGTTGTAGTTTAAAAGTGCATTTTTTTATTGTCAATGTTAACTTTCCTTATGCCTTGTTTGGGATCGTTTAGAGTCCTTTGAAACTCTGTTGAATCTGCCATTTTAAACTGCATTAAAAAGTTTTGGGGTCCATTAAAATGAGAAAAATCCTGGAATGTTTTCCTCAAAAAACATAATTTCTTCTTGACTGAACAAAGAAAGACATCGACATTTTGGATGACATGGTGGTAAGTAAATTATCTGGATATTTTTTTAAGAAAATTGACTAATCCTTTAAAGGTTCTTCAGGGGCGTGCACACCAAAGCTTTTACGCTCATGGCTGCCGCAATTGTTTCCAATGGAAGCTCTGCGTTTTTCAAATAAGCCAGCAGCTAGCTTTTTCCGCGCTGAAAGCAGGCGCTCAACGTTTTCTGAGTCGAGAGTTGAAAAATATTCAACTTTGGGTGAAAAGCTCCGCTCGTCAATGTCTGTTCTCACACGGCCGTCCAATCACAGTGGAGGAGGGACGGGACATTACCACAGCAACCAACCGGCTCACAGCTGAAGTATCAGAGCTACCAAAGCGCTTAGCTGAAGAAAGCTGGCACTCAGCTGAAAAACAGCTGGCATTCAGCGTCCTCCAGGCCCTTTTTTTTTAAGTTTTGGTGTGCACGCCCCCTTATGGAACCTTAAGACTGTATATTAGCCTACCTTAAGACTGTATATTAGTACCTCAAAGCATAAGTGCCGACCCTGTGATAGTATTGCCCATAATAAAGGCTTTTGAAATTCATGAGACGCTCTGATTGGTAAATCTACAATGCTTTGGTGAATAAGCGGCGCTTCACATTTCGCATCTAAAACCGGGCAGAAAGCGTTCAAGTAGTATCTGTCGTTGCTAAGCAACCTATGCATTGCGTGATGCTGTGCCAAGCATCCACCAGTGGAAAAAAATCAACACCTATGTCTCAAAGCTATATACTGGTACCAAATGTGTATATCTCTGTATACTGTACCTAAATTAGGAGCATTTTAAAGGGTACAGTCCTAATGACAGCTTGGGACCATTTTTGCCATTTTTTTTTTTACTGTGTATATACTGTACAGTTTCAGCAGTAACAACTTAAACAAATGGCTTTCGTGGATCAAACGTAACTTTCGGTAAACTCACACAAAGAATCAATAACAACAAACTCCTTAGAGTTGTTTATTTTTAATAAAAAGCTAAATAAATAACAAGTAGATTACCTTAGTTCAAATCATAGCTAAACCATATCAAAAACTACACTGTGTAAAATGTGTACTATGTAGGCCTAATGTATACAGTGTTAACTACAGATGCCAAAACCTCCCTTCACAGAAACCAAAATGTTATTTTCAATGAAGTATTTGTTCCAGAGTTCAGTTTAGCCACTAGCCAGACTATTAAACAAACAGAGACCGGTCGCATAGGGTGCGTTCACACGACAAAATTTCGGGAGTGACAACCGTATTTACTTACAGGTGTGAGTCTGGAAGTGTCCTGTTCAGACAGCAAATTAAAGACACAAATAGAACACTGCCTGTATGAACGAGCAACCGACCTCAAACCCGTATTCTAGTTACACGCGGCGCCTGTAACCATAGTGACGGACGAATATATTAAAAAAAGTATTATTTATGCAATGGGCAAACTTTATTTATGTAATTAACAAAAACAGCTGGCTGGTGTAACGCTTACCATTGTGCAGAGAAAAATAAACAAGGGTGGTTCCTTATTAAAGTTTTAATTTCCAAAATGAATGAACATAAAATCAGTTTCAGAAACTGCACGGTTTACCAAAGCAGATATATACAATATAAAAGTAATCATAATGACTTGTGAAGCGAGTCGATCCGTTTTTGCAGGAGATCGAACTTTATTTAAACCATTAACGCAGCCAAATAGGAAGTGCGCTTACACTCCAGCTCTGTAGGTGGCGCAGAGAGTATGGTTTACCAACCGCAGGCAAAACCAGGCTCTTAGCGCCACCTAGAGAGCGGGAGTGTAAAAAGCGCACTTTATATGTTGCCACAGTTCTGTATGGACGCTAATAATGTTGTAAATAACGTTCAATATCCCGCAAAAACCGACCGATTTGCTTCACAAGCAGCAAAAAATGTCACCAGGAGTCATGGAGATTCCTTTTGTATTGGATATATCTGCCTTTTGACCTCTCAAACGGACGTATCTTTGGCTTGCATTATTTGAATCACAGATGGTTTGTTTTGCAAAATATCTTCTTTATTGCTCTACTGAAGATAAAAGGTGAGTAAATAAACAGCTAATTTTTATATCCCTTTTATTATACAGTTAACATTATATTAATAGTCCACTTTTAAAGTTGAAACTTTATATATCTCACTTACTTGGCTGCACGCAATTTTATGCGTAATGTAATATGTTCTGTGGCGTCTATGAAGGTAATATAATATCACATTAATCTTATGGAGCAATTCTGGTGCGTAGTTTGCAGTCATTTTCATGCACTGTAACGTTATCTTAACACAAGAGCAACGCATGACGTGACAGACAACTGGTTGTCCAGTGCGATTCCGTTCACACGGCACAGTTTCTCTGTAAATACGGTTGTGAAACCCGTAAAGTTACGGGTGTGAAGTCGGTTATAGAATGCGGTTGTCAAACCCGAAAATAACCGAACTGCGTGTGAACGGAACCGTCTTAAGGACTCAAATACGGGTTTGACAACCGTATTATGGTACCCTGTGAACGCAGCCATAGATGCATAACAACGCCAACACGTGTGTCCAATGAAAGCGTCTATATCAGGTGCTAAAATGCAAACCAATCTATCAGTGTGCAATTCATTCACACTTTGTGTTTTAATATTCACTTCATTATTCAAATCATCACAACACTTTGTTTTTGGCACGGACGCCTAAATAGTCTTACTCATTTTCCACAATTAAATCAAAGCACCAAAGATCAGACAAAGACAACAAAGTACAGACGCAGCACAGCAGACACGAAATGAAAGCTTTATCACGTGAATGAGAATCCAGAAGCGTTCCAGACAAATCCCCCCTCACATAACCGTATAAATTGATCTGGCATTCATCGAAGCTCGGCTGGCGTGAAACAAAAGAGCCACGACTGCAGTCTGCCTCACCAAAACAACACAGTCTGCTCAACAAACTCCTCTAATTGCATTAGGATTAAATGAATCCTCTGTGTCGTCTTTATAGTGAACTGATTCGATATGAAACTCTGAACGCTGCCTGTATAGTAACTCAAGATGAATGTGTTTTAATAAATCTGATTTTATGGCGAATGGGCGAAGATGCTTTACATCGGTAGTCCATCCTTTAACACATGAAAAGGTTAAGCGTCATCAGGACATTTGGATGCCATTTTAGATACGCATGTTTAAATAAGTACTAACAGGCCCACAACTAGGGGGGAACGTTTTGGCATGCATTCTACAGCATACGTGAGCAATAAAACGTCCTCTGCATCTTAACGTTCACTTTGGGTACTGAAAATAGTTGTGCTTGTTTATGTGTGTGTGAGGCATTCACTGACAGCAGATGAAATGATGTACTGTCAGGGGGTTGTGCTGTAGGACTGAAGGTTATGGCTTGGCAAGGCATGGTTTGTGGTTGCTTATGGTCATGTCATAACGTACTTACCCTCATTTTGTTTTAGTCCCGTATGCTATTTTTTGGAATGCAATTTAATTCACATCCATGATCAGATTTATAAAATCCAGTGTTGACATTCCAAGCTGGGTTTCTAATCTGACGCCAATTGATTGGCGGGGGTATATATAGTGTTATATAAATCAAATGGAAAAATAGAAAGTTTAAATGTTTTGGCAGAGCGCTGTAAAGGATCTAAATTATTATCTCTTCCTCAAATAATTGCAAATTTGTATTGTTTATTGGGGTTTTTAAAGTTTTTTAAAGTTTGGCACAGATTACAGTGTCACTATAATTGTTGTATGAATAAACAACAAATGAAGAGTTTCGTTGCAAAACGAGATAAATCCATTTTTTAACATTTTTGTCAAAACATGTTTGTTATTATGTTATGATGTTATTATTTTGTTTTATGGTGCTACTTAGCTGTATTTTTTAAGTTATGACGGTTTAAATCAAAACAAACCAACTGCAGTTGCATTGATATTAATTGGAAACCACAACCAAAAAACAAGATTTCTGAACAATTAAAAAAACGGTGGTTATCTCGTTTTGCAACAATATATAATGTAAAATAACTAAGAATGAGATTAAAGTAAGTACATAAAAACTGTTTCTTTAAATGCTACAGCAATTTTTTCTGCATGTCACATCCTGGGACAGATGCACACTTCACATCCGCATTATTCGTGATCTCAATTTCATTCATTCAGTCCATTTTCGTCTTAAGCTCGGCTCTTCTCTGCCCTGTGAGGATAAAAATCTATAGCAGGGTGGCCTTATGTCTAAATGCACAGTTTAATGTAAGCATCAAGAATGAAACAGAGTCCTTCCCAAGGATCCAATATTTTAACATGCTGTCCCCAAAGTCCAATTAAAATGTTATTGAATACATTTTTGCGCCAAAACTATTCACAATATCATTTTATGGCCGTTTTCAACCTTTCTTTGACACTTAATTACTGAATACTTTGAATTACTGTGAACTGTAAGAGTCTTATGTAAATGCCTTCTTTGCATGTGAAATGAGGAACTTCTCATTCATACTACAACATTGTGACTGGGTAGGTTTATGTCATTGATGTGTAAATGTGGTCGGTCAAATGTGAATGTTTGGATTTTCTGCAATTGAGTTTAATTTGCAGTACTTTTAAATAGTAGCCTACAATGGCAAGTGGCAAATTTTGCATTGTGAGTATTTTACCATTTTTTACTTATTTTTAGACGTGAAACTCTTGGGTGTTGACTTGCAACTTCAGTGTAGCAAATTGCCAGCTGCATTTAGATAATACCACAATAGCCAAACCAGAAGCATTCCAGAGATACTGAAGTATTGCTGATGTCTAAAGAAATCCCATGACATTCCGAGAAGTAGGTAAAAAATGGTGGTAAAATTTCATTAAACACAGCATATAACTGTACAGTAATTCACCAAACTATTAGTGGCTGACTGTTACTTAAGTTGGATATATAGTAACATTTTGTTAACGTGTTTGTTAACATTGCCTAGACTACGGCCCTCCAACACTGTAAAAAGTGAAAGTTGGATTAACTTAAAAAAATACTACACCTAAAAACTGACTGTAAGTAAAACGTTTCAGTTGAAAAAGCTTAAATATTTTATGTGTTACAATACAACTTTTTAAAAGTTTTTTTTTTTTTTTTTGAGAAAAATTAAGTTGACAAAACCAATCAAAGTAATTCTTTTAAGTAGATGAAACTTTTACTTTTTACAGTGAACAGGTGGATGACCATGAATCACCATGATTTTAGTCTTTGACATGGCCTTAAAGCAGGGGTGTCAAACTCATTTTAGGCTGAGGGCCGGATGGTAAATAATGCCATGATGTGAGGGCCGGATAATTTTTTTAAACCTTAGTGTGCTGATAATTGTGTTAATATTAACTAAACAAACCAATTAATTAGTTTGTTCAGCAAGAAAACTAGAGAAACACACAGCTCTGTGAAAACTACATTTCATAAGGTCACACTCATACTGTACATATTATACACACAAATTTACATCTGTACAAAATTCACTGGCCTTAGGTTGAAAAGCCTTAATTTAACTTCTTTTGCATTATTCCTAAATGCCAAAATTTATTTATAAATCATTCACTTTTCTTTGGAATATATTTGTAATGAGAACAGTCATTTAGAAAATGAAAATGCTAGATGTGGCAGTGGCCCAAACCAAAAGGGGCACTAAGGGGGGTGGTACTATTATTATGGTTTTAATAAAGTATTATAAATATGATGTGTTATATTACTAGCATGTGATTATAATGGGAAATATAATAACAAGAATTAAAGTCTTACAATCTGCTAAATATTCAATATGATTTACCTGCTGGCTTGATGGAGCTTTGAATCCACGTTTGCAATGTTGAACTGCCTTTAGCAGCCTCTCTTTCCCTTCTCTGTCGTTATTTTGTGAAGGCATTGGTGTTTTTTGTATTTTTTGTCTACAAAGTGTGCCAACAACAGCAAATGTAGTGTTTATATTAACTTAGATCTGATCGGGAACATTAAATCGATTAGACATGAATTGTAACGTTAATACTAAGAATGTGGCTATTTTGTTGTTGTTTGCCTGCTAAGTTGTTAGCACTTTTAAAACACCGACAGCAAATCATTACCAGAAGAAATACATAAACAAACTTCCAAATTACTAATTCTGTTGTTTAACAACTGATTTAATGTAATTAATCTACATGTTAATGCAACGAACTTCGGAAACTGTCGTCTTCGCTCTCCAGGCAGAGAGTGGAAACAGAGATGCTGCGGAGCGGTCGGGAAAACACGAAGTGGATCACCGGAATAAGTGCATCTTTAGCGGAGCAGTAACAATACAACAGCAAGATTTTTGGGCACCGTGTTTAGTCTATGTTCCGCGTTTTGCTGCTTTCCGCAAGTCTCTCATATTAAAAACGAACTAGACACCCGCCTGAAAGGGTTTTTAAAATATGTATTTCATATTTAATAAATCATCATGCGGGCCGGATTGGACACCTTTGTGGGCCATATGCGGCCCGCGGGCCGTATGTTTCACACCCCTGCCTAAAATGTTCCATTCTTCCTGAACGCATTTTTTAAACTTTAGTTTGTGTGTAATGTTGTTGTTAGAGCATAAATAATACTTGCAAAATAATAAAGCTCAAAGTTCACTGCCAGGCGATATATATTTGCCTACAGCGAACGGCCCGTTTGGACTCCAGCCCTTTAATCTCCGGTTAAATGACATCATTATAAGAGTTTTTGACTACGTCAATCGCCAGATTTGGCTCAAACAGCTATGCTAAGCTACATGAACACATGTTATTTTGCACATTGTAGGCTAAACACAATCAAAGCTTCAAAAACACAGAAAGAACGGGACCTTTAATCAGTCAATATTAAAGATATCAAAGGTTACATTTCCACATAATGTTATTTACATTATTTAGCATGATTTTATTAAGCTTTTCCTTTCGGCCACCATGACTATATTCCCAATATAGCACCATATTTCTTAAATATATTAGTGTCTAGCTATTTATTTCACTCATCCTTCAGTTTGACATTATACACATGTTTAAATGACATTTCACCCGCACTGTAAGACCAAAAGATGACATGTTTCACACAGTATGCATGCTGTCTTTCTAATGATGCTTCTATACTTCCTGTGCCCTCTTTCCTCTCTAAATTGCCTCGTGGCCTGTAACTGTTTCAGTCATTAGGCAGCACAGATGCACTGCTCATTAAAACAAGAGAAAAACACAGTCACATGACACAGGGGTGAAATCACCTGCCTGCTTTATTTCTGCCTTTATCTCCAATGACCTTTGACCTGTAGTCCACATGCCTCTTACAGAAGCCCACTGGCATATGGATAATCACAGACTGTAAGGCTGGGTGAGGGGTTGACTGTCTTTATCCAGCTGTTACCTAAGTTAGGACTGAAAGGGCAGCTAACCACCAATTCTGAAGCTAGCCAAAAGTCTTTAAGCGATTCAGACAAGCAGAAGATTCTTGCTGGACTCATGCATGTCATTTTGGTCAGTGTTTAGTGGGAGTATATTTAAACATTGGGTGCTTATTATGGTGGGTTGTTGTCTATTTAAGCACTTTTGTTTGAGTGATATTTTGCCATTCAAAAGCTACTGCATATTAAAAAGACAATTAATATAGATTATAAACATTATTATCAATATAATTTAGCTTGACATTCGGCAGAACATTAAGTCCAAACAATGCTGAAAATCCATCTTCAACATGCTAACAGACCAACCTTACTATTAAAAACAAGTATTCTTCATAGTGAAGTCATGTTTTGGTTCTCCGAAGAACCTTTAAAATCAAATCATTGTAAAAGAACCATGTCAGAAAGGTTCTGTGGATGTTAAAGGTTCTTTATGAAACCATACATCCTGACATTTTTTTTTTTTTGGAACAGTAAGTGTGCTGTTCAGATCAGAACTAACTATTGTATATAAACATGCATGACTTTTAGTGATGTGTAACGTGAGAAACAATGTGTTTCTGTACTGATGATTGCTCTGAGCATGCATATGCCAAAGGGGGATTTACGGATGCAAATTAAGCTCACAAGCACACAGTATCCTTTCCCACTTAAACCATTTCCTCATGGGAAATTGCACACTTGCTAGCTGAAGAGTTCCTATAGACAGATGACACACTACATTGTAAAATGATATTAAATCAACATATATGTTTATGTACTTTAGCTTAACAAATTAGGTTAAACAATTGCAACTTGTGTGATAAATTGACATATCTTAAAAAAACACAACTTAAATAGAATCTGATAGAAAGATGCATGTGGATACTGTACTGTATGTTTCTGTGGGCATGTAAACATGGGAATTGACTGGAGACTGGAGAAAATGTGACTAATAAATAATTTACAAACATGTTAATCAAGGCTCATTTTTTAAAATGTAAAATATTTTGAATTAGAAAATCTCTGGCCTCATTATTGCCTTATTTGATAATGATTTTATATAACAAATATAGCTGCAAAGCAGGGATGCTGGGGGCAAGCTTAAAAGGGCACAGAATGAAGTATCGGTGATGACTGTCTCTAATCTAAGTTTTCAGTAGATTAAGGCAAAAATAGCAATTTTTCAAATCTTGAGACCACTAGATGGCGCTGTGCAGAAACAATGGATTTTGCCTCAGGTCATCTTTGTGATGACATTCACCAAATTAGGTGTAAATATGATAAAGCGATGAGGAGATATAGCCTCAAATGACTTGACCACTAGGGGGCACTGCATCGAAACAATAGATGGTGCCTCAGGTCATGATTGTGATGATACCCACCAAATTTGGTCTACATACGATTAAGCGATGTGGAGATATAGCCTCAAATGACTTGACCACTAGGGGGCACTGCACCGAAACAATAGATGGTGCCTCGGGTCATGATTGTGATGACACCCACCAAATTTGTTCTAAAAAGTTGGTTTTACAAACAATTCAAAATATCGAAATAATTAGCATGACAGTGGTGCAATCGAATCGGCATGAGCCAAGGAATCAGAAGAAACAAGAATTGCGTTTCTACGACGTACGAGTCAGCAGTTATAACCAAAACTGTAAGTGAAAATTTGGACTGTTGGCGGCGCTATCGGGTTTGACATAGAGAGTCCAAATTTGGCGTGGTGACTATTTGGAATGTCCTCTATGAGTGTGCCAAATTTCATAACTTTCCTACTTATCGTTCTATGGGCTGCCATAGACGCAATGGCGGAAGAACCATAATAATATTATAATAATAAAAAGAAAACTAACAATCCCAATAGGGGTCTTCGCCCATTCTTGGCTTGACCCCTAATGAATGTGGTATTCTCAGAACACAATGCATCACATTTCCAATAAATTCGGCTAATTTTATGGCACAATCAGGCAAAAAAAATTTACAATGTAAAATAAAATGTTGGTTCAACTTAAAAAAAGTAAGTTACCTGGCAGTCTTAAAAATTTAAATTAATTTTACTTAAAATATTACTCAAAAAATATGTTCACTGTAAAAATTTGCTGTATTTATGCAGCTGTTTGACAGTAACTTATTTAAATGTATGTTATTGACTGGCAACAGTTTGTAATGTGAAATGAATATTAAACAAGTCTTTGTCTTTACAGAATACAACTATAAAATAGCATTCCTGGAACCAGCAATCCTCATCAACCTTTTTCTGTTTTTTTCCTTCAAATTTTGGTTCCCAGAATGCTTTGCATGAGGCTGTTATTTTAGTTTTATTCTGTAAAGACTTGTTAATGTTCATTTAACTTTAAACAAACTGTTGCCACTAAATTACAGTACATGCATTTAAATCTACAGTAAGTTACTGGCAAACAACTGACAGCAATACTGTAATTTCTACAGATTTTTTTTTCAAAAAAAGTTTTAAGTTGAATTAACTCAGAATTTTAAGGCAAGTCGAACTAACAAAACTTTTTTCTTACAGTAAAGAAAGCAGATTTGAGTGAGCTAAATAATTACCACATATATTAGCATTCATATCCTTGGTTAAAGACGGTGTTTCCCTTAAGTTTGAATGAAATGGTCACTTTTAGTGAGGGTTATCTATAGCCATGATTGCTCTCACCATCTGCCCTTGTTGATTTCAGCCCTGAGCTCTAACTGATTGGAAGAAAATCCTTGGAAATCCAGCTCCTATCTGGAATGAGAGAGAGACGTTTTTCCTCCTCAACCTGTTAAACGTGTCAACACAAGCAGATGGCAGGAGAAGATGAGAGGAAATCTTAGGTGTACTGCTATCTAGGAATGCTCTGTCTTTTCAAAAAGCCTGAACCACACGTAGATCAGTTGCTGTTAATATTTCTCACATTATAATCTAGAGTCACAACAATTTCATTTCAAACCAGAAGAGTGGATCTAATGGGCACAAGAGGTACAATGCGTGTAATCAACACAGCTGTGTGGATTTCCATATAAATGAAGAACCAACGGAGGTCTCCAGTCCCCGCACCTCAATTATTGGCAAAAAGCAAATAAACTACATTTATATGTTTGGTGTAACCAAACGACATGCTTTCCATCATAAACACATGCTTGTTATGAAAGGTATATGACAGTTTATGGTAACAGTATCTTTTCAGATCTTGTGCATATGTGAACCTCCCTTTGAAAGCCCAGCTAAAGTCATTTTTGTGATTTACTTTTTTCTGCATAAAGAACATTTTGTGAAAATATAACATTGATATCTTTAATACTGACTTAAGTCCACATCAAAGATTGAAATCAATGTGATATCAATGAGTGAAATCTAACTTTGATGCTCTTAATCTCATAAATATACAACATTACCCTAGAATTTACAGAAAGGGTCACATATTTGCATTTCCTTGCTGTTACTTTTGTTATGTAGCCCCTATTAAAAGAGCGGGCTCATAGCAAACACTGTTTACAGTAAGCGTGCATGCCGAGTTGTTTTGAACATGTGACTCGGATGGCGTGCGCCCCTCTGTGTGGTCTGATTTACGAGTCTTTGCTTGTCTTTATGGCCCGGTGAGCGATAAGAGTCTAATCAGCTTATGCAAGCGCTGTACCCAAGCCAGCCCCATCCAACAGTAAGCACACACACATACACACACAGGCACCTCTCATTCACATTATGCAATATTTTACACAACACACACAAATGCCTGTTACACACCCTGTGTCCTGAGGAACAGCTCCGGATGTTTGCTGTTTTAGTCATGCAGAAGGAAAGCCTCTATTTAGGCTTGTCTGTTAGATTTTAATCTACTCTTTACTGTGCATGCATAACATTCTGATGTTGAAATGTACAATAACAGGTTTGTAAAACATTGTGATTCAGAAATAAGTGCTAATTGAAAGAAAAGGATATATGTCATGTTTTTTGTCTTTTGGGGATATTCCAATGTTGTCAAATCGTACGCATTTTACGAGATGGCTAATTCGTAGTAATCCATATTTGAGCACATACAGTATTTGTACATGTGTACGATTTTCCTTTGCCCCAGTGACGTAGGGGTTAGGTGTGGAGTTTCGTTATAGTTTTTTTCATGATAATCTTACTTTTTGCATGATTTACTTTATATGAATTAGCCAACCTGTAAAATATATACACTGTAAAAAATTTGCTGAAATTATGCAGCTGTTTGCCATTAACTTACTGTAGGAAGATAAAGACTGAAAATGTTTCATGTTCATTTAACTTTGAACAAACTGTTGCAAGTAAATAACATAAATGTAAAATCTACAGTAAGTTACTGGCAACCAGCTGACAGTAATAGTGTAATTTCTACAGAATTTTTTTACAGTGTATGAATTCATGTGAGATCAGGCTGGATATTCAATATACATCTTAATATTTTAGATGGCTTGAAAAGGTGATTTTCTTTCAATTAGAGAAATCATCATTTCAACAATAAAGCCACTGTTGGAAAATAAATATAAGATGCAAATGTAAAAGCATCAATGCACACCGTTTGTCACTAAATAATCACAAGTAAAAATGAATAATTTCATTTATCAACTTAATGACCCCAAAAGCACATTAAAATGTGATATTCACTTAATTTTATGTTGCAAGCAAATTATTGCAAATACAGTATGAAGAGTTTGGTTCCAAAACGCGATAAACGCCATTAAAAGAAAATTAGTTACCACCAAAATCAGTATTGTCTCAGATCAGTATTAAAAAGTAAATTCTTAATTTTAAGCAAAATCCGATATCTGCCGTGTTATTCTGTCATCTTTTCTCCCTTTTTCCCAAAGCGCGATAAACGCCAGTCCTCCTCCTCTGCAGAATGCAATAAATCCGCTCAACAAATCACAGCGCACCATTTCACGCATTGTAAACAGTAATGGTGGTGCTTTGAATACACACAGAATCCTAGTTTTCCTCATCTACTTTGTACTTCGTGATCAACAAACAAACAAAAACAAAATAGTAATTTTGATGACATTGATAAACCTTTGGTGGTTTTCTGTGGCGGGGAAGAAATGTAAGCCACTCAGGCAACGGAAAAATGCTGGCTGTTGCTTGTCCTCACACAACAGCATAAAGCTTCTGTCATGCTAACACACTCGACCCCAGTGGATCTTATGAAAAACTTTCCATTATTTTACAGACCAAACATTTTACAGCTTATCGCTATCAAAAAAGTTCAGCGACGACGTCCCAAGGATGACAGCAGCAATGACAGTGTACTTAACTCTTTCGCCGCCATTGACGAGATATCTCGTCAATTAAGAGAAAACGCTTCCCCGCCAATGACGAGATTTTCCGTCTTTCCGCAACACCGCTATTATCCAACTTATACAACCCGGAAGTAGTGCCTCAAGTGAAAGAGAAAGAACTCCGTGTATGTTTTAAAGATCGCTCTGCATCTGATCTCTATGAAAAGTCCTTCGCAAAAATTGAATTATCTCAGCTTTTTGCTCAAAATTGTGTTTTTGAAGAAACCTACCCATGTTTGAGAGGTGATTACAAGAGAACTAATGAAGGAAGGATGAAACGTTTTTTTTTTTTTTTTTTTGAAAGCAGAGGGTCTGTTCTTTCATCTGACATATTGTTTGTGTATATATTTAAAGAAGAACATTTTTTGGAAGGCATTCAACTTTTGTAAAAAATCATGAAAAATGCTGGCGCTGGCTGGCAACTTTTTTTAAAAACGCTGGCGGGGAAAGAGTTAATATGAAAAAGTGTTTTGATTAATGCCATTAATGTTTATTTTTTTAATCAGTGTATACCACTAGTCAACAAAATGAATATAACATGGCAAAGATGAATTCACATTTATGATTCAATAGATTTATAGCATTTTGGAAAAAAAACTTCATGGATTTATTGCATGTTGCAGAAAAAATAATCAGTTTTTATAATAAATCTTTGAAAATCAAATTATGGATTTTAATTTTATTAATGTTATTATAACCTAAAGATGCTATGTGAAAGTTTGTAACAGAAAATAGTGGTTTTCATCTCGTCACTTTCTTGTATAGAAAACACGTTTTTACAAAAATTTGTAAAATGGATTTATTGCGTTTTGGAACCAAACTCTTTAAATTAACCCAGAAAATATTTATATGTTAAACAACATTGGGTTAAAAAAAACAGCATTTTGGTTTGAAACAACCCAGCATGAGTTAAATTACAACCCAGCAGGCTGGGTTCGTCCCTTTTTGAAACAATGTTGGGTTAAAATAACTTTGTTTAATTTGCTTTTGCCCCAGTTGGGGTTAGTGATGGGGTTTCGTTCATACAATCGTATGTTTTTGTACAATTTACTTCGTACGAATTAGCATCTGGTTTCAGTTGTTGTGAGTAAACAGGACAGAATTACAAACTGTGTCTTTTCTAACAAAGAAATGAGGTTTCCTTTCACTTCAGTAGACTGACACAGTTGTGCTTTATTGCTGTACAGGAATTTTATAAAACATTTTGAAACAAAATATGTACCAAGACATACAGTTTTCTTTTCTTTGCCCACAGACACATATGTATTAAGCATATTTGTAATTTACACAATGATCAGAAAAAATAAATAACAACACATCGACTAGAAACGATGGCAACAGCCATATTAATTTAACATTTTTATCAAGCTCTGTGAATCTGAGCCAATGCAGGAACCGGAATGAGTTTTCCTCTCATCTTTAAGACAGATGTATTCAACAATCTCTTTGTATTGAACTCAGCCAACCCATAACTCTGGCTTTTGTTCTGCCACCAAAACAAGAAAAATAAAACAGAGACTAAACTGGGGGTTGGGAAGAAATTGTAATCACGTCATGTGAACATAACAAATAACAAAATTCTCAAAGAGGGGGTTTGGATGGTTCTACGGCACCGGGTTAGATTGGATGAAGTCTATATCTCCACACTGTAGCAGACTAAGCACAACAAAATAGACATGACGGCCATAGAGCTAAGAAAATTCTCATGCGTTTAGATACGTTCCCCTAAAAATGAGCTCAAACTGTACAATTCTTTTCATTTTCTATTTGCTTTAAAGGTTTGATGGCTAGCCAATGCTAAACATTATAAAATAATTATTTTTCTATAAAGAATCAAATGGTTTAGATACTAGTTTTTTTTAACCCTGTTAAGCAGCTGTGATGGGTAGCAGCTGTTCTTGTTGCACGTATGACTAGTAAGAATTGATCCCAATAAGTTTGTCCCGGTCTGTATCAGCACTGGTCTGTACTAGATAAAACAGCACAGTGATTTTAATGTCTCTGGTAGACAGCAGACGACTCCGGGCCGGATCCGCACCGGATCCGGAACGGCTGACTTTGGCGCAGATACAGTGCGGATCCGGCCCAGAGTCGTCTGCTGCCTGAAAGCAATCAATGGAATGGGTGAAGGGGAAAATATTCACATTATTTGAGACACATACTGTAAGCAATACAGTAGCAGCTTCAAAATCATAAGAGTGATTTTAGAATTCACATTGTGTTTTGTTCACTTTGTAAGTTTAAATGGAGGATTCTGTACTGGTAAAAGACATACATTAAATACAGCAGGTAAAGTATTGAACACATCACCATTTGTCTCAGTTAACATATTTCTTAAGGTGCTATTGACATGCCATCAGTTGGGACTGAACCAGCTGTTGTTATTTGCAATGACAAAAGGCAGCATTACTTTTTATTACCTACTGTCTTGGCTTTCCATGCCTTTTTGCACATCCTTTTCTTCAGGAATTCAATACATTTGCCTGTGCCATTTTACATGATTACACATCATTTATGGACATCTATGGTTTGAGTTCTTTGAATGTGTGGATTGCATGGGTTGTTACCAACATCTGGTGAAAATTTAGCACATTTTGAAATGTATGTACTTAAAAAAATGGTGACGTGTTCAATATTTATTTTACTTGATGCCTGTAGCAACACATTAAAGCTGAAGTGTATAGATTCTATCAATGTTAAGATACTTCACATATATAATTTAATATGCTGAGACAACTACAAGTAGGCTATTGGTAGGTTGACTTGCATTATTAAAACCTTGCTTTATTAATTTTGAACATCCCAAGCTGGTTTATCCAATAGCCTTGAAGATGGAGAGGGGTTATGCTTGAGCAACCAATGGTAGACTTTGGTAGACAACATTTGATTAAAATGTTTGATTTTGTTTAAGTCATTGAGAAAAATCAGACACGCTTTGTACTACAGTACAATTGAATTCATCTGAATGACACAGACAGATTTTCACATTTGAATAAATTACTTGCATGACTTGAATTGCATCAATACAATCAATAAAAACTGGCTTTGTAAATGCAGTATAAGTTCTCACTGTTTTTACAAAATTGGACATATAGTGCATTGCGCAAAAGTCTTAGGCCACCAGCTTTGCTGGTTTAGCAGTTTTAATGACCATCGATATTCATATTTATAAAGAAACAAATAGAAAATACAAAAAATCTGTACACAAAATGTAAAAAACAAACAAATTCAGAACAAAATGGCAGCTTCAGATGGGTCAGTATTTCGTGTGACCTCTTTTGAGGTGACTGAAGTCCTGAAGTCATTAGATTAGAATTAGAAATTCATTTAATTTAGGTTAAAGAGAGTCTGCAGGTAGAGGTCCTCACAGGTCCACTTAAATCCAAAAACCAGAGGTCCGACCCGAGACCCGAGCAGGTTCGGGTCAAAAAGTTTCACGTGTGCCTCAGACATGAATCGGGTGTAATATTAGCGCCATCGGGTCTCAGTGTTTTTTTGTCGAACGGACCCGAGAAGACCTAAACTATAATGCAGGTGTGCATCGAGTCCTTTTACAACGCCTCCTGTGTTTGCCAAGAGCGCTTGCGATGTTGTGTGGCTGGCGGGAGGTAATTTTCGTTGAGCCAGACCTGTCAATCAATTTTAAATGAAATTTTAGCGGTTACCTTGGTGTCGTCATCAGATAACAAATGAAAATAAATGGAGCGGCGCGCCAAATTAGTTGCGAGGGTGCGGGGCTGCAGACTGTATTTCCATTTGGGTCCAGTTGGGTAAATAAAATTGCCACTGGGTTGGGTCGAATTTTCCTGTGTTTACATTCCTTTAAGCCCGGAATACACTGCACGATTTTTGTCCTCTTATAAGATCATTACCTTATCACACTGTGCGACATGTATCATTTAAACTCGGGTACGAGAGGCATGTAGACTGTACGATGATGACACGGAAGCTTCGGCAGCAGCAACTTCACCAGCATGCGCTCGTGGTAAACAAATAATGGGGCGCAGGTCGTAGCAGCAACTGTGCGGTGATCATGCAAATTTCTGACACTGTCAGAAAACTATCGTAGGCTATCTTTGGACGGAAGACCGGGAAAACGGCCGTCTTTGAACCTCTTTCACTGTACGACATAGGACCACTGATGAAGAGCCACGATCACAGAAATCGCGACGATAGTTTCACAATGGCAATCTTTCGTCTGGGACAGCCAATAATCGTGCAGTGTATCCCGGGCTTTAGATCTGCAGGTTCCTGCTATTGCTTAAGTAAAAGTGAAGGTCACACTAAATACTTGACACTTTAGCTTATACATTTCTTCAGTTTTTTTATTATTGCATACAATTGCTTGTATTTTCCAGTTGTATTCTAATTAAAAGACTGTATTTTTACTAAACCATTGCAAAACAACAGATCTAATGGTGGCATGGTGGCCTAAGACATTGGCACAGTATTGAACCATGTATGTACATTCACCTTTTAACATGGATCTGATCACTCACTATACCATATTGGGCTGTTTTTAGGTGGTGTAAAGTTGCTCTGTAATTTGGGGACTCTGTATATAACCCCTTAAAGCAAGACAGGATCCAACCTTCAAAATAAGCAAACAGCAATGAATAGACGCTCAGCTTCATGAAGCTAAAACCAAACGCGGAGGCAAAAGTGCAACTCAAACATATCTGCACAAACACAAACAATCTGTACAACACATTATACATACTTTATACATACTGAACATTGACCACAGTCTTGTAGGGATGGAGAATGGGCATAAAGTTCATCATGAAAAAAAGACAATCGTTCTGTACTAAAATGATATTCACACTATAAAACTAACCGCCTTAGCATTTGCAGTACCTCCTCAAACACATTTAACAATCTCTTTCCATTATATAGACAATAATTTGTCAACATACTCATAATACATTCTGCCTTCACAATCTGTATATTACCCATTCAATCATACTGATGATAACCAGTACATGTGAAGCACCAGGCGGTGAGTCCTGTTCATTCTCAAAATAAAAATGCCTGTACATCAGGTACGTGGCTGTGCTTATGGTGCGGTCGACTGGTCTTCGATGTTCAAAAATATTTATTCTGTAGTCATTTCAGGCAATAAATCTGCACCTGCCCATTTTATGTACAAACCAAATCTCCCACGTCTCTCGAGAAGTCTGTTTGGAGCCGCCTGTGTACGTTTAAGCACGGAAAACCACGAGAGAGATGGATTGTCTGAAACTTTTGTGAGGCCAGAAGGTCATCTAGCAAGGTACTGACATGCATTA